>NC_051177.1:138389288-138420972 GCF_013339695.2 Rhipicephalus sanguineus | reverse complement strand
TCCGACGCATTGTTCAGGAAAACGTATGTTATATGAACGGAAAAAGAAAGGTGGCAGATGTCTTGTGTATTTTGCGTAGTAGATTTTTTTCTAGAAAGCTTTGCCGCAACAGGTTATTGCAATGCGGCAAAAAAAAAAAAGAGATTCTGCTGTGGCGAAGCATGCCTCTTGTGCATTGAAAGATAGAAATAGAAAGCTTCGAGGGGCCTAGCACGTGCTTTTTAATCCTGAACACGTCACAGCATTGGTACTGGGTAGTGTAGTAAATGCACTGACATGCGTTAAGAGCTGATTTATGATTTTACTGTAGTGATCTAAATCTTTGTTTCGCTCCCCTTTAAAGACCTTAGTCGGCGTTGTGTAATTATACATACATTAGCGCCGTTTTTGGTAGCATGAACACCAAGGCGTCTAATAATGTGCTGGCAGCTCTTTAAAGCTGTATTTGACGTAGGTGATGGCATTTTAAAGATTGATTTGGGGCTATAGCCGCGAACATTTATACGGCATGAGCAGAGTGGTACGTATTTGCAGTTAGTGGCATGACAAAAACCTTGTCGATGCATCACTTCGGCGTGCCCAAAACGACCGTGTTAAAAAAAGAACAAAAGAGGAAGGAATGGCAGTTATGGCGTCTGCGAAGTCTTCATGCCTCCGTGAACAGAGGCATGAAGACTTCGCAGACGCCATAACTGTCATTCCTTCTATTGTGGCGAAGCATGTCTCTTGTGCATTGAAAGATAGGAATAGAAAGTTTCGAGGGGCCTAGAACGTGATTTTTAATCCTGAACACGTCACAGCATGGGTACTGGGTAGTTATGTGTGGGTATACACATTCGTGTGCAACTGTTGGTGTGTGCTTGTGAGCGAATGTGTCGGCATGATTGTGTGTGTATCGTACGACAGATGACTTTGCATGCATGGCTGCAGCGGCAGTACTTATACTAGCCTAGTTAATGCAGTGACAGGCGTTAAGAGCTGGTTTATGAAGAATAGAGGCGCTCACGAGAAGCTTCGCCACTCTGATATTTTAAAACATCTGCACAATTATAAAAATGCCCATCGTTGTTCTTTACAGGACTAAAATTTTGTGCACCCTGAAATACTCGACAATATTATGCCCTAAATATTCTTAGATATAGTTATCATTCAGGCATGTTGTAGTTTTTCTGCCCTCATGCGATTCTGTGCTGGAATGCTTTGTCCAGGAATGTGCTTGAATGAACTTCAGATGAATTTCTAACTGCTATTGAACTGTTGTAATGGTTGTGTAAAATTTGTTGCTCTTTTCCTACTCCCATTTCTATAGCGGTACACGTATTCATGCCACATGCTTGGGTGCACTAAGTAAAATAAAATAATTAGAAATGGCGAGAAATCATAAGGTATCTATAACGACGTTGTACATGTCAGTTATAACCGAAGGCCACAAAATACACGGGAGATGTCTTGAAAGCAATTCAAGTGCTTTCTGATAGATTACCGAAACTCTGCGCTTCAATTTCTGCCAGCAGCCTACAATATTGCCGGTGCGGGAGCCTTTTATAGCGTTCACGAAGTTCTCAGAGTGGTTAACTGTTTCCCTTTGTAGGTTAGACTATTCCCACAAACTGAACGGAGAAAAGAAATAATAGTAATCATTTCTTTGTATTAGATAGCTACGATAGGCGACGAAGATTGTGATTTTATGGGTGGAATGAGTCGCACAGTGCTTGCGGGCCAGACAATACGCATATATTATGCAGACACTGCGTGAGGTCTTAACGCAATGAAAATACGTTAAACTAAGGCAACAGGGTGTGCGTTATCTTAGACATAATATTATGGATGGTGATGGTCTTTGCCTGCGTGTATAAATAACGCCTACTATAGGCCGCGAGATCGAGCAGAGTCGGCACCTAGCGGCGAACGGACGAAATCTCGTGGTGTGGATGGCTCCTTGCGTCGTCTGCTAGCCACAACATGTTCGCATGAGTGCGTGCGTCATGCACGTCCTCGGAGGGCAGCTTGTTCCTCTGTGCTGGCACAGTATCGAATGATTGTACGTATTCCTACACGATATACACAAGCATTTCGCCTTCCGAGACTGTATGTACTCTAATAAGTGAATGCATGCACGTGTCGGTATGGTGATAGGTCTCACTATCGGTCCATTCGCCAAAATCATTTCAATGTGGGTGCCACATTGTCGTTCAAGCACATCACATAGTGCATTTGGCGCCGTCCTAAACGAAAGAAGTACTAAATATCGAGGTGTCAATGAAGAATTATAGCGACGCCTTCTCGTACAGTGTCGGCGATTTCGAAATCCTTGTGGTACCGCAAAGACACTTTGCAGACACTATTACCTAGTGTCTGCAAAGGCCTGTTAGCGGTAATAAAGACCCCAAGCCATGCATTTCTATAACGGTACACGTATTCATGCAAACAGAAAAGTCGAGGGCACAAAGTTCTACTTCATCTAATTCCGCAGAAATAAAGGCTCTTTTTTTGTAGCCGCTAGAGCAAAAAGTAAATACTGTACCGGAGCACATCGGTGTTAGCTGTGTGCCAGCGTGAACGAAGACGTTGACGTTCGTGTGGTTCGTGCTTGCCGGGTTTCTGCCTGAACCAGCTTGGTTGACTCACGCCTTGTCAAGAATAACAACAAGTGTTAGTAGGAGAACACGCTTGTTTCAATAGGTGGAGGTGCGGGGTACATTTACCTGGTGTACCGGAAGCGGCGACCTGTAGTAGTTGTGGGCTGAATCAAGAGAGCGTTGGTTGGGCACGCGGTCAGGTGACGGCGTCCGCATAAGTAAGCGGCGCAGCAACTTGCGCGGGCGAAACCGACGAAAGGAGAGCCTCGGCAACTTGTGTCTGGATAGCACAACGAAGCGAGTGGTCCAGTGCAGTGGGGGGCTCGTTGATGGTGGCCACAAGGGAGAGGTGGCGAGCAACTTCCTCACGGATGTATTGCTGAATTTGTGGCAGCAACGCGGTGTAGTCAGCGCCGACACTTCTGGACTCCAGAGTTGAAAGGTCCGCTGTTTGCGTGCTCGTGCGACGTGGAGAAATTCGCTGCTTGCGCAGCTCATCAAAACTTTGGCAGAGCTGTATTACTTCGGTTACGGTCTGTGGGTTTTTGGTCACAAGCATATCAAAAGCGTCTTCGTCAATGCCTTTCATTATGTGTCTTATTCTGTCAGACACCGACATGCTCGCATCCACCCGCCTACAGAGGCCGATGACATCCTCAATGTAGCTCGTGAAGCTCTCACGAATTTGTTGTGATCGTCCACGCAGGCCGTCTTCAGCGCGAAGTTTCAGCATAGCTGGACGACCGAAAAACGAAGTCACGGTCTCTTTAAAAGCCGACCAGGTGGGAATATCGGCTTGATGGTTGATGAACCATAGGTTGGCCAAGTCAGTCAGGTAGAAGATGACGTGAGTCAGCTTCGCATGTTCATCCCACTTGTTAATTGCGCTGGTACGTTCGTAGTCCGCCAGCCAGCCCTCGACATCACGATCTTCAGTGCCGCTGTAGACTGGAGGGTCGCGCAGACGAAATATACCAGAGCACACGACAGACGGGACAATACTTAATTGGCTCAGCCGCGCAACGCTATTTATATTGTGGTATAGGCAGAACACAAGTTAAACACGTAGAAATAAAGCAAGAAAGATATTCGAGCACAGTGCAAAACACGATTGGGACCGAAGGCCAGTACACCATTGATTGTCATATTGCGCTTCTCTCACACGTAATGGGAACGTCAGTGCGGCTTCGTGCATTAATGTGGCAATGGAGAGCGTATATATCGCCAGTCAACGTGTTTTATTGGCCGACAATCGCCTCAAACCACCTACGGCGAAAGGCCGCTGTGTACATTTGTATACGCGCCTCCGACCACCTATCCACACTAACGTGACGACGGTGCTGCCGCCTATAGCCCGATCTCGCGGCGAATAGCTTAGTTACGGCCTCATACACAAACCACGTACAAGAAAGATGAAACAGGGTCCTAAATGATACTAGTTACGCCATAATACTTCCAGAAACGGCTCTCGGAACCAGAGATGTGACTGTGCGCATGCGCTGTACGCATAGTAAATAGGCACTGAGAGCTATGAAGTGCTCTCTCTTCACTGTTGGCATGCTTCATTAGAGGACGTATATGCTTCAACTCCGTACGGTATCTATGATTTACCGCACAATATTGTTGGATTGTGGCGAATGCTACAACAAAAAAACCGATCATTATTGCATCATTGCCATGTCGGCAACGTTATACTCAGGAAGAGCATCAGAAAAGAAATTGTAATTGCATTGCTTTCATAGTTGTTTTGATGCGACACTTCTGCTCAACACTTTTGATAGCTGTCAGTTTCAAGCTGCGCTAAAGCAGCATTTCGCGGAAATACTGGACTTCAAGTATAGGATATGGTTTGAGTTGCTGAGCTTACTTTCTGTTATGCTTTGTGCCAGTGTACGAGTAACGTGGACAGGAGCTAAATTAGGAGTCACAAATGTTTGCAGAACGTTTGTTTTCGGCAACAAATTTGCGCATGAATGTTGCCAATAGTTGCAATAAGATTTTTAAATATATTGATTAACGCGCCGTAGTTGTCCCTGACAACCTCGTTTGTCATTACCGCGCATGCGATGGTATAAGAAGTGCATTTTGGCAAGTTACAATTGCAACGCTTACCTGAAGAAGGCGTACTATGACACAGGCCTTCATTCATTCAAATAAAGTGACTGTTAGGCGGGAGTCCTTTATAGACAGCGGTAACCACTGCACAGCTCGTGTAGTTTCGCATACGCCCTATTCAATCCAAGCAGTCTTCAGGGCCCGTATTCAGATGTCTGACGCTAAGAAAGCTCGCAAAATAATATGTCAGACAATCCTGTTACTGGATATATTATGAGCACAACTGACTGGCCAAGGCAAAAGCGCCCTTAAGAACGAGAATATTAGTGAATTAGGCCTCACGCCTTGCACTGCCATTCAGCGGACTACGGAAACGCGCTCCAGGAGCCACATATATCGCTCGCTATAGAGCAAGCATGTGCGCGGGCCGCTGTACATTGAATTTATAAATGCTACGGAGCCTGCCATTTTTCATGCAACTTATCTAATATCTTATTCTCTCAATGCGGTAGTAAAGGAGAATATTTGATAATGCGTACGTCACTTATTTGCTTGTGGCTCCGGCTTCCCCACGGGAGCCTTGTTCACAATCTTTGAATGAGTCTCCCATGGGGGAGCTGGAAGGTTACTATATTTGTTTTAAATGTTTTTGGTCGGTGTTGTAATTGCTTCTTTTAGTCTGTATTCTCTACTGATCGCTTCCTGGATTAAATCATTTCCTGGCTTAAAGGGGAGTCAACCTGCATGAAAGATACACATTATGTTCATGTCTCAGTTTCTGAGCGATTGCGTGAGAGGGTCGCACTGCACAGTGCAGAGTCAACCTTGGCGTTGCAGCATGCTAGCCAAACTACCTCGGAAGGTGATCAATATGTATAGAATGTAGCCACAATAGGGGAGCTTTTTGAAGCTTCGTGTTCTTCATGCTCTTGTTTTTCAGATTTGCACTGCGCCACTGAAGAGAGAAGACAAAGGACCTTGAATTCATTTCGTGAAGCAAGCTGGTGCACAATTGTTGAATGATTTTTACTGGACACTTTCTTAAAAAAAATGACGGCTTGTATAATATATGTGTTTATATTGTAGCGGGGTTGCAGCTATGACTGTGGGGAGGTGTGCGAAGAAGAGGCAGACGACGTGTCGGTGTTCTGAGGATACACAACCGCCATCTTGACTGCTGGACTATTCCATATTGTAAATAAGTTAAATATATTCGTAACATTTTGGTGGTGGTGCTGGGTACTACGCAAGACGGAACTCCGCAGCGGACGTGTCCTCGACAGCCTCAATATGTCAACAGAAAGCAACTCTGCTGCTGCCGCTTCGACCGCGACTCCGGTACAACCGGTACAGCCGGTACAGCCGATCGTATTGACTCAACCGCGCGATCCCGGTAACTTCTGCGGCACCGACCACGTTGACGTCGATGACTGGATTGCGAAGTACGAGCGGTTTGCAGCGGTCTACAGGTGGGACCCTACAATGATGCTCGCCAATGTTGACTTCTATCTCTGCGGAACAGCAGGCGCGTGGTTTCAAGCTCATGAAGCTGACTTAACAAGTTGGGATGCCTGTAAACAGAAGCTTTGTGACCTATTTGGTAGAGCCGTCGGACGCCAGCGGGCCGCTTCTAAAGAACTCTCCTGTCGGGCACAAACTTCCACCGAATCATACGTCTCCTACATCCTTGACGTCCTGGCCCTTTGCCGTCGTGTCGACACCAACATGTCAGAGAGTGACAAAGTAAGCCATTTGCTCAAGGGAATTGCGGATGACGCTTTTAATTTACTTGTGTCTAAATACTGCTCAACCGTGGACGACATCATCAAAGAGTGCCGCCGGTTCGAAGAGCTGAAGAGTCGCCGCATTGCCCAGCATTTCATGCGACTTCCGAACACGGCCGCTACATCATCCTGCGAGGACCTTCAGCCGCCATGCGGTCAACCGCCTACCAACGAGAGCGTAGTTCGCATCGTGCGCCGAGAAATCGAGGCGGCGTCGCCACCATCTTTCCTGACGCGGCCATCTGATGATCCTCGACCAACGATCTCGTTGATCCAGCAGGTTGTGAGGGAGGAGCTTGCAAATGTCGGACTGCAGCCGGTATGTTCGTTGACGGAACCTCGTGTCAGTTCTATAACGCCTCCTCGTGCACCGGAAATGTTGCGCCGCTATCGTGACCCTGCCCAGTGGAGAACGCAGGACGACAAGCCGATCTGCTTTCGTTGCCACGGTGTAGGACATATTTCCCGCTACTGTCGTTCTCGCACCTTTCCATCTCGCTCGTTTGCTGGCTATCGACGTGACGACAACCACCGGCCCCTGCAGTTTCCCGCTCGTGACGGTGGACCATACGATGAGGCTCCTACGACATCGGTCCGACGCTCCAGCCGTTCGCCGTCCCCACACGATCGTCGCTTCCGGTCACCTCAGCCCCGTCGCCATTCGTCGCCTCGCCCTACTGGACGCCCATACTCGGAAAACTGAGCAATGCAGCTCCCGGAGGTGATGCTGCATTCGACCCCTGACCTGAAAACCCTCTGCTGACCCTCACTACGGACCAGAACCTGCTTGCTGTGGAAGTGGATGGCCTGCCTGTTACTGCCCTCATTGATACCGGCGCACATATTTCTATTATGAGCTCTGATCTCCGTGCACGATTAAATAAGGTCCTTACGCCGCCCGAGTCCCTATTTGTACGTGTCGCTAGTGGGGGAACTCCGGCTGTACTCGGAATGTGCACGGCACGTGTGAGGTTCTCCGACCGCCAGACGTCCGTTCTGTTTCATGTTCTCGCTCATTGTCCTCATGATGTCATCCTCGGACTCGATTTCTTGTCTGACCACTCTGCTGTCATTGACTGCTCGGCCGGTGTTGTACAACTTGACTTGCCTGCGTCCGCCGACGTGTCGGAGGTGGTTCAGACGAAACTTTCGTGTGCTGAGGCTGTTCGTCTGCCACCACAAGCCCTAACTTGCGTCGCTGTTGAACCATATCCCAGTGTACCGGATGGGGATTACGTGGTCTATCCCTCTCCCAGTGTTCTACTGGCCCGCAACGTCTCCTCTCCGTACACAGTTGTAACTATTACAGCGAACAAGACGTGCCTTCCTCTTCTGAACTTCGGATTGAGCCCTCAAGTCCTACCACAAGGCATTGCTCTCGCTACTCTGTCACCGTCGTACGAGTGCCAGATCTCATCGGTGTCACCCGAACTGCCCGCTGTCGTCTCTCCAAACCCGCATAGAGTCGACGCAGTCACCTCTTCTACACTGCACAAGAACATAACCAAGATGATTGCCTTAGACCTTTTGCCCTCTCAAGTTAAAGACCTCAGTGATCTCCTTATGACCTACTCTGACATATTTGACTTTGACGGTAGGCCCTTAGGTCAAACCTCGCAAGTCAAGCACCGCATAGATACCGGTGATGTAGCTCCAATTCACAGGCGTCCTTACCGAGTTTCACCATCAGAGCGCCAAGTTATTCAACAGGAGGTCGACAAGATGCTCACAAAAGGCATTATTGAGCCTTCTTCGAGTCCGTGGGCTTCCCCTGTAGTCTTAGTTAAAAAGAAAGACAACACCTGGCGTTTCTGCGTGGATTATCGGCATTTAAACAAGATCACCAAAAAGGATGTCTACCCGCTTCCTCGTATCGATGACGCCTTGGACTGCCTTCATGGTGCTACCTATTTTTCTTCGATAGACGTACCTACGCTCTGGTTACTGGCAAATCGCTGTAGACGACCTCGACCGTGAGAAGACCGCCTTTGTAACGCCTGACGGTCTCTACCAATTCAGAGTCATGCCGTTCGGTTTGTGCAATGCGCCGGCCACGTTCGAGCGGATGATGGACACGCTTTTGCGCAGCTTTAAATGGTCTATCTGCCTTTGTTACCTGGACGACGTCATTGTATTTGCTCCTACCTTTGAGTCTCACCTCGACCGACTTTCGTCTATTCTTTCCGTGTTTCGTGCGGCTGGGCTACAACTTAATTCATCGAAGTGCCACTTTGGCCATCGCCAAGTTGCTATTCTAGGGCATCTCGTCGACTCATCTGGCATCCGACCCGATTCCAACAAAGTTCGCGCTGTCCTCGATTTTCCCGTACCAACTTGTGCCAAAGACGTTCGAAGTTTTGTGGGCCTATGCTCATATTTCCGACGATTCGTCAGAAACTTCGCAGATATTGCGCGCCCCCTCACTGACCTTCTCAAGAAGGATGTGCCATTTTGGTGGGGTCCTGACCAAGCCAGTGCTTTTTCCCGCCTCATTACGCTGCTCACCACACCGCCGATCCTCGCCCACTTCGACGCGTCCGCTCCAACCGAGGACCGCACCGACGCTAGTGGTTACGGCATTGGCGCTGTGTTAGCCCAGCGTCAATCCGGTCATGATAGAGTTCTTGCGTATGCCAGCCGGCTCCTTTCTCCTGCCGAACGCAATTACTCTATTACTGAGCGCGAGTGCCTGGCGCTTGTATGGGCAGTTGGTAAATTCCGCCCCTATTTATATGGTCGCCCTTTCACCGTTACCACAGACCACCACGCTCTATGCTGGCTTTCAGCACTCAAAGATCCAACAGGGCGCCTAGCTCGTTGGGCTCTGCGCCTCCAGGAATTCACGTACACAGTGGTCTACAAGTCCGGCCGTCTACACCAAGACGCCAACTGCCTTTCTCGGTACCCCGTCGACGATCCAGACCTCGTAACGGATGACACGTCCATCTGTATTTCCTCGCTCTCCGCTTTCGGCAACATCGGTGACGAGCAACAGCGTGACGCGTCCCTACGAGATCTAATCACCCGCCTGAATACTGACTCGACGGACAGTTCGCTTCGCATGTTCGTCATCATGGACGGCATTTTATACCGCCGGAACATGCGCCCAGTGGGACAAGAACTACTAGTCGTAGTACCCACTCATCTCCGCTCGACCGTACTTCAGCAACTACATGATGTACCAACGGCCGGCCATCTTGGTGTTGCCAGAACGTACGACCGTGTCCGCCGACGCTTTTTCTGGCCCGGCCTCTACCGTTCCGTACATCGTTATGTCGCTACTTGCGAGTCGTGCCAACGCCGGAAAAAGCCAGCTGTGCACCCTGCCGGGCTCCTTCAACCTATCGACGTACCTGCTGAGCCTTTTTTTCGTGTCGGCCTCGACCTTTTGGGACCTTTCCCACTTTCTAACAACGGTAACAGATGGGTCGCCGTCGCTACGGATTATTCGACCCGTTTTGCCATTACGAGACCTCTCCCGAGCAGCTGCGCTACAGACGTCGCCGAGTTTTTGATCCAAGACGTCATCTTACATCACGGCGCTCCTCGTCAACTCATCACGGACCGAGGTCGTTACTTTTTATCCAAGGTAATCGAGGACCTACTTCGGTCTTGTGCAACCAAGCACAAGCTTACGACGGCCTATCATCCCCAAACGAACGGACTCACAGAACGTTTGAATCGCACGCTCACTGACATGCTCGCCATGTATGTCTCGACCGATCATCGCGACTGGGACATTGCGCTACCCTTTGTCACTTTTGCTTACAACAGCTCGCGCCACGACACTGCTGGATATTCTCCCTTTTACCTTTTGTATGGACGAGAACCGACCTTGCCGTTCGACACGCTCGTACCCACCCCTGCCCACCTGTCCACCAAATATGCTCGCCACGCTATTAGCACAGCCGAAAAGGCCCGTCAGATCGCCCATCGACGCCTTTCGGACTCGCAACTCAGCCAGGAACATAGATACGACAGTTGCCACCGGAACGTTCGCTTCAATCCGGGTGACCTCGTTCTCCTGTGGTCTCCGTCTCGGCATGTTGGCCTGGCCGAAAAACTTCTGCCCAAGTACTCCGGCCCTTACCGTGTGCTACGCCAGGTGACTGAGGTCACCTATGACATCGCCCCTCTGGACCACACGGCGCCCTCTACGTCTTCCAACGTCGTCCACGTCGCTCGCCTGAAGCCGTACCTTTCGCCCACCACCTGCTAACAAGCGCCGAGTCGGCGCTTTCGCCGCCGGAGGTCGATGTAGCGGGGTTGCAGCTATGACTGTGGGGAGGTGTGCGAAGAAGAGGCAGACGACGTGTCGGTGTTCTGAGAATACACAACCGCCATCTTGACTGCTGGACTATTCCATATTGTAAATAAGTTAAATATATTCGTAACAATATATGATGAACGAAAGGTTATCATATGCCTCTTCTCTTCCTTGATGAAAATAATATTGGAGTGTTTTTGCGTGAGTGTAATTCTACGTGAGTGTAATAGTGCGAAGACTTGACCCTTTGAGGGTAGAATGTTTTCGCGAAATGCAGTCCAAAAATGTGTAATTTTTTATTGCTGAAATAAATTCTTGAACAATTCTATTTAAGAAAAAAATCTTTTGCATGGCCGTAAAGTGACAGAAAAATCATTTTTGTTGTTACATACACATGGTTTAATCGAAAGTAACACCAAGCAAAATCCGAAAAAATCTCACTTATACTATTTTTTTATGAATAAAAGTTATGTATTGTATTAAACATAATTCACAGATATACAAAAATATACAAAGTAATTTTCCGGTAAAAGATGTTTGTGCTCAACAGGAAACGTAACCACGGCGGCGTCGTTTGTGTAATTTAGCGCCGCATGGAAAGAGATGTAATCGCGCCCCGGGGGAGAAATAAACGACAGAGTCACAAGCGGTAACTCTTTGAGAGATTAGAAACCAGACGGCCATCAGCTTTGCGGGCGTGAGAATCAAACACCACCCGAAGGACGAAATCGAAACCAGCCGCACCGCATGCGCGCGTTCAAGTGAAAGCCGCCCCGCCGCTTTAAAAAGCAAAAAAAAAAGGAGAAAAAATGATAAACCATCCGATAGACAGCGGCGAATGCAAAACAATCCACGTATAACAGAAGAGTGGCAGAACGTTCCAAGCTTTATAAAGGCTCGAAAAAGCTGCGCGTTTTAAATCAGCCGCACCATAGAGTTTCCTACAATACGTACTAGAGGGAACTCTGGCGCTAGTGTCTATGGGAGCTGCAATGCATCACGCTTCAGCCAGCATGGGAATCATGGGTAGTACACAGATTTGTCTAAACTTCGTTCTTTCGGCTCCGTTTGGCTCCGCGTCGCCTGCATCCGCTTTGTCGCAAAACGAAGTTCAGCAAAAATCAGCAGTTTCACTTCACCACTTTAACTTCTTTAAGCTCACCGATTCAAATCTGGTCACGAAGTTCACAACGATCCATTCTTTTATCCGAAAGAAAACCAAAACATAGCAATAAACAAAGCCACAAGTGCGTTCGAAGCCTACAAGCACGAAGACTAGGCAAATCCGTGTTCTACCCATCATTCCCATGGTGCCTGAGCGATCGCAGCGCCAGAGTTCCCTCTAGGTCATTTTAGGAAACTCTATGAGCCGCACCGCCGGCGCGCCGCTTTGCGAAGAAGAATAAAAAAGAAAAAAAAACCCAACGGAAAGACATCAGCGCATAAAAAAATTCCACGTATTCCCGAAGCGTGGCAGCACATGCCAAGCAAGAGAAATGATCGAAAAAGGGGCGCCTTTTAAACCAGCCGCACCGAGCATGCGCTCGTATGGGCAAGCGAAAGCCGACGCGCCGCTTTGGGAACCAAAAAAGACATTGGCGCCTGAAAATATGTCCATGAGTTCCCAAAGTGTGGCAGCACATGCCAAGCAATAGAAATGATCGAAAAAGGCACGTTTTAAATATACAACCCATGTCGCATATGAAGGGTGAAAACCCTTTGGTGCGTGTTAGGTGACGCCGTACAGGTACGGCAAAAACCCTGAAATGATAAGAAGGAAGCAGGCAAGGTCAAACGGTCTGCAGTGTGCAGCTCGTCATTGTCGCTTATTCTTTGCACTATAACCGGCAAGAATAATGGTGTACCAAGTAGTCCGGACCGCCATCTTTCTGCAGAGATTCTTAGGTAGGTATTTTTGTGCCAGCGGGACCCTCGTAACTCTCTTGCTAACGGGCATTCAGAAAAGTTATCGGTTGTAGAAATGCATAGCGCGACCTGCGTTGACGTTTATTTCGCGCATGTAAATGCCTTTGGTGGTGCTGCTGGCCGTGGCGAAAACAGCTGTGGACACACTACCGTGCTATCTGCCCTTTGATATGGAGCGTAATAATTGATCACCATTATAAAATTACCAAGACGTGTAGTGTGTTCTGCGAATAGACTTGTGTGTGATTCAATAATTTTATGAAAATACAACTAGCGAACTTCATTAAAAGAAAATATGTCGAAAACGGGAGAACGTAGGGTACTATGACTGTGTACCAGGCAGCATGTCTGTAAACAGTAATGAATTATTAAAAAATGCGGCAGATCTCACGTGCCATGGGAGTCAATGCTATGCGAAACATGCGGCGGGAAGGTGACTGTGGCGTAATTTTTTTCACTGAGCGAAACGTTACAAAATCACGCTAAAGATTTGTATAAATTTTATTCTCACACATATATGTTCCAGAGCCGCATATGTTTTATATAACCAGTAATTTGCAGTTAGGTAACGC
Source organism: Rhipicephalus sanguineus (assembly GCF_013339695.2). Lineage (NCBI taxonomy): Eukaryota > Metazoa > Arthropoda > Arachnida > Ixodida > Ixodidae > Rhipicephalus > Rhipicephalus sanguineus. The sequence continues at coordinate 138,407,789 of NC_051177.1, read as the reverse complement.
TGCCAACGGCAACGTGGGTACTACCAACACCAGAAGCGGTAAGCTGATATGTAGTGCTTATACTTGTCCCTTATGATGAAAAACGCACGCACGTTTCACGAACCCATGTGTATTTGTGCAAGAGTTTCTTGATAGCTCTTGAACAAGGTCAACATCACCGTGATCAGAGAGCACCAGCAGCTGGTCGCGACTTGTTATCGGATTGTGATAGCGGTGACGAGGGGTCCATGTGTAGTGATGTATGAGGTATAGTACAGCTGTTGGAAATTGTGAATACCTCGGTCATTTCATCGACCAATTGTTTGTCGATATAGGCCGTCGAGGCTGGTAGGCCTGGACAGTGTTACGTAGACCAACATTAGTGGATGGCGCTTATCGCATTCGTAGACTACCTGGGCGTATGTGGCCTACGTAGCCTAGTCTACAAAGCGGCTTTGAATCAATTTGGCATCATCCTCGGTCAGCATGAGGCGATCGCCCAGCCTCGTAAAAAATGGAGAACACTGCGTCGTTCTGGCGGATTAAGTGCACATTACGGTGCGATGATTTGAGTATCTGCGTAACTTTCGTTAATGTTTTCCTCCGGGGTCGAGCAACGCTTCAACATAGCTTGCTGAATCATAGGAATACAAATGCAATGCTTATTAGACTGTTATAAAAGCGGAGCCAACACTGGAACCACCGACATTAATCTGATATGACGTCTGTATCGTAGGAGTACACATCGTAGGAGTATCACGTAGAGTTTATTGCTTTCTTGCAAAATTAGATAGCCAGCACCACGACCACGATTGACGTGGCACCGACAGTAGGCTTCAAAGGCTGTTTTTCCAAACCAGTTTATAGACCTGGCCTGCCTCTGTGGTAGAATACCTGATTGCCACGCAGAATGCTTGAGTTCGCTTGCTGCTGGGATCCTAATTTTTATTCTTTCCGTTCCTCGTGTCAACGCTGCCGACGTCGGTTTTTCTTAACGCTCTCGCATTTAAGTTACCAATGTCTGTTCTCGCCGTTCCTGGGTAGATATGAACTGTCAATCACCTGTAGCGCATACCCGTGCACCGCGGCCCGTGGTAATCTGGTATGGGCCACACGTGTCTGGAAGAAAGAGTTTGACGACGTGCGCGACAGGATTTTCACGTTATTCATATCATGACCCGACAGTCATATTCGTCAAATCTTCTTACCCTCCCATACCAATTTTGGTCTACACCAAGCCAAGGGGGCAATCATGAGAACACCCAGACGTAGGCGGCTAGATAGATAGATAGATAGATAGATAGATAGATAGATAGATAGATAGATAGATAGATAGATAGATAGATAGATAGATAGATAGATAGATAGATAGATAGATAGATAGATAGAAACACTCAAAGTGCCAAAGGTTCGCTAAGAAACGCTTCGCATTAAAAAAAAACTTTTTAGCAAGAAATAGGACCTGCAAGCCACTGCTCATCGCCACAGTATCTGACGAGCTTAATTTATGAATTTCTAGAGGTAGGTGATGTCGTTCGTTGTAGGAAAAAAAATCAGTTTCTCCGCAAGGGTGAAGGAATAAATGCGATAGCAACAATCTGCAATCTTTTTGGATTAGACTTCTCGTCACTCGAGAAAACGCTGCTTTAAGCGAATACGGTTGCTCCAGGGAGCGAAGCGATTTTCGTGATGTCTGTCGTCTCAACGCGAAGTGAGCGGTGAGAGCACAGTACGTATACGAGCCGTCTGCTGGTGTCTGTTGAGATAGTGCGTGCGCCAGACCTGGCGATCACGCCCGTATGATCAAAGCGCGCAGTTGCTGTTCGAGCGACACAGCAACCCCCTTCCCCCTCTCCCCCCACCATGCCTCTTCGCGCTCCTTCGGCCGACGGAAGACGGATGGGGCGTTTTCTTTCTGCTTGGGGAGCCATCGACTGCAGGCTTCGCACGCGGGGTGACGTTATCGCATGCGTCCTTCGTGCGGCGGAGATGGCCGGCTCGTTTCACCTCTGCTTCAGCGGCGTTCGTCCTCAACGCTCGCGCGGTTTTACTTGCGCGTAGAACATACGATGCGCGGGGCGATGTTATCGGTTGGGACTTTATACGGAACTATACGGAACATTACGGTGACGGCAATAATCTGCCTAAAGTGTCCGCATAATTGCTATTGCAATAAATATCATGAGCCGTTACACAGTGTGAAAGAGGGATGGGCACAGAAGCTGTGTAGCACATGGTACGGAAGTTACAGAGAATCATGTGTCACTTACCTCACTTGTGACACAGAATCTTTATGACAGATACAGAAAGCTACAGAAAGTCAGTTTTCCGTTTTACGTATGCTCTTCTAAAGTTTTCCATTTGAGCAGTGTGCGTCTTTTTGGAGCCAGGGAATGCGACTTGCGTCGCATTGTCTGGCTTGCCGCATGCTCTTGGCGTTTTGTGCGCGATCTTGGGGAGCACAGCGTTGTGAGGAAGACCTCGATCACGTGAGGGTATGATGTTGAGGTACGTCAAGTCAGTAGCACGACCATTTTTTGCTTTCTGCTCTGCTTCAAACAATAACACTGTAAGACGGAACATTCTGCAAGTCATGGAAACGTGACACAGTGCCCCACAATTATTGGTGGAGGCGACAAATACTTCCCATTAAAAATCGTATATTGTTAGGTAGCCCAGCCCGTTATAACACGTGCTCGGAAGTACCAAAGGTTTATCCGAAGAACGTGGTACTATTGTGCTTAAAAGCAATCAGGCCTCCTTAAAGAGATACTAAAATTAAGTAGTTTGGACTGATAAATCACACCCTAAATTCGTAGTGTCGGTAACTTCACCACCATATGTTTAATAATAAATGAGAAAATCAATATCAAATATCTCACTTTTAAACTTGCCTCCGAAAATGCCGATGGGGGCGTCACGGATTTCAAAGTGCTTTTTCGTATTTTGGCCCTATTTCGCTCAACGAAATTTCCTGAAACTTGGTACGCCAAGTCTCTCGTTCACTTAGAAACAATGTACTGCATTTTTAGCAATTAGGAACGACGCAGTCCCTGCTAGATGCCGACAAAATCTATGACGTCACGGAGACTGGTGCGGGAATTTCAAGGTGGCGTCGCCACCCGCATTTCCTATTTTCTATTTCCTCGTTTGCTCGTTTCCTAATTTCCTATTTGCTCGTTTTCTCGCTTACCAAGCATCTTCTCGCAGCAAGCGTGGTGTTTTTGGTATCGTGATAGCGGAATTTACTAATGCGAGAAAAATCGTTCTTGTAAAGATGGTTTGTTCAAGTGAGTGATTGATATTGGCATATTAAATGCGAAGCATTTCTTAGCGAACCTTCGGTACTTTGAGCGTATCTATCTATCTATCTATCTATCTATCTATCTATCTATCTATCTATCTATCTATCTATCTATCTATCTATCTATCTATCTATCTATCTATCTATCTATCTATCTATCTATCTATCTATCTATCTATCTATCTATCTATCTATCTATCTATCTATCTATCTATCTATCTATCTATCTATCTATCTATCTATCTATCTATCTATCTATCTATCCGCCCATACCTGGGTGCTCTCATGATCGCCTCCTTACCTTGGTGTAGACCAAAATTGGCATGGGAGAGTACGAGGATTTGACTAATGACTGTCGGGTCATGACATGAATAACGTGAAAATCCTGCCGTGTACATCGTCAAACCCTTTCTCCCAGACACGTGTGGCACATACCCGTTTACCACGGGCCGCGGTGTACGGGTATGCGCAAAGGTGGTTGACAGTTTATATTAACGCGATAGCGTTAAAGAGCTCGTATCGCAGAAATTCCGTCGTCGGCGTCGGCACCGTTGGTTGTGAGCGAAAAATCATCATCTTGTCCGTGGCCGAAAAATCGAAAAAGCTGCAAATAAAATAAATAATAAAAATATTGGGTCCGAGTGAGAATCGAACCCATGCCGTCTGCGTGGCACGCAGGTGTTCTACCACACAGCCACGCCTCTGCTTGGAGCTGCACTGAAAGTAACTTTCATGCTTCCCGAAAATACGCGTGCTGTATACAGGTGTCACATAATAATAATATGTGGGGTTTAACGTCCCAAAACCACGATTTGATTATGAGAGACGCCGTAGTGGAGGGCTCCGGAAATTTCGACCACCTGGGGTTCTTTAACGTGCACCCAAATCTGAGTACACGGGCCTCAAACATTTTCGCCTCCATCGAAAATGCAGCCGCCGCGGCCGGGATTCGATCCCGCGACCTTCGGGTCAGCAGTCGAGCGCCATAACCACTAGACCACCGTGGCGGGACATATACAGGTGTCACAGTACAAGATGTAATATCGCAGTAACATTGCGTGGTACAAGCGTACATTGCCATCGGGCGTCACACCATATCATTATCACAATGACCTTGTGGTTTAAAGACAGCCACCCATTACAGAAGGCACATTACTGCGCGTATTACTTTAAGACCACGTAGTGGGTGCATCGCAACTTCGAAAAAGTTTCTCGCGCATAATTGCCCTTGGTTTAAAGCATGCTACCCATTACATAAGGCACACACCTTAGTGCGCGCATTCTGTTAAACACTCGTAGTGTTCGAAGTGCGCACTAGGGGCAGGATATCCCTATCGCGTTCAACTCTTAAAGGCGAAGCTTAAGCGTCCCCCAATTTTTTTACTAAGGAGTGGCGAGAATAGACATTGCTAATTTAAATGCGAGAGCTTTAAGAAAAACCGACGTTGGCAGCACTGACCCGGAGAATGGAAGTAATAAAAGTTCGGATCCCAGCAGGAATCGAACCCAAGCATTCTGCGTGGCAGTCAGGTATTTACCACAAAGCCAGGCCAGGTCAGTAAACTGGTTTGGAAAAACAGCATATGCAGGCGTAATGTCAGTGCAACGTCGATTGTGGTTGTGGTGCTGGCTATCTAATTTTACAAGATAGCAATAAACTTTACAAATGTACTCCTACAATACAGGCATCATATCAGATTGACGTCTGTGGTTCCAGTGTTGACTCCGCTTTTATAGCAGTCTGATAAACATTACATTTGTATTCCTATGATTTAGCAAACTATATTGAAGCACTGCGCGACCCCGGAGGAATACATGAACTAAAGTTACGATGACATTCACATGATTTCATCATAATGTGCACTTTGTTTCGGCAATACTGGCGTATGTACTCTAACGTGACGGCTGACATTACGTCACACCCTAAGTTACCGTTTAAACCCCACTGCCTCAGTATTGTCGACGTGCCTGGTAAGCCCACGATGTGCACACATCTACGTACTACACCTACAAAAACACGTCGATACACCTCGTAACGCGTGTCTAAAACCCATAAAATACAGCATAGAGGTAATCGCTGACTGTTTCGCATGAAACCGATTCCCACAACGCGTGGGATCTGCCGAATTTTTTTGTCTTGCTTTTGAAGTTTACTGTAACGCGAATATAAATGATAAAGTTTTACGCGCCAAAAATTACGAGATGATTATGAGGTAGGACTTTGTCATGACGGGGGAAAGCGGGTTAATTTTCACCACATATGGTTCTTAAGCGTGCACGTTATGTTTAAATACACGAGTGTTTTTTGCATTCATCCTCACATGCAGGCAGCTGACCATTTACTTGCGGAAAACACTAAATGATGAACCTGAACCACTTTGGCTCTTTCAATGCATTACGTGTGGAAGAATGTTAGAAATAGTTCTATTTAATATTTATTGCATGTGTAAGGCGCTGCGACTTTTTTCTTCCTTTCAAATATCGCTGCAAAGAAAGACATTTTTTTTTCATTTGTTACAAATGCTTTGTGCTGGTACGGACACTCCATATTTTGAGCAGACATTCAAATGTAGCATTTATGCCAGGCTAAACTTTCTGTCGTGAATCGTTTACTCCCAAAGGCTCGGACATTTGCGGTAAGGTCTGCAGTGGTTCATGGATGCTTCGCTTACTCTGAGAAAAGAGAGTTAATTTACTTCGGCATTCTGTTGGTCTGTGTTCCGAAAGTTTACTGCAATGCATGTATTCGCTTTGAGGGCAACGACTACATTCGCAAGAAAGCCCATAAAAAGTTCCGCGTTGCATTTATGTGTTACATTCTAAGAATTCTAGGTGTCATAACGTGGCATTGTTAAAACATTTTTTCCTGCTCTCCATTGTGTTCGGTAAGACGTGACGTTTGCATTTTGCAGAAAAGAAAGGAATAAGCGGCAGATGGTGGAATAGTCGCAAAGACATATCACGTCGTTGTCGCGTTGTCGCCCAGCTTCGGTAGTCATTACATTTTTGCAGCTGTGATCTCAATGCGTGCAGTTAAGTTTAAAAAGTAAATGCGAACCGCAGTTGGATGCCATGGCCTTTGAGCCGCGCTTGCGTGCAAGACCCGGAGAAAGTACATCGTTGGAGTAGAAGAAATAATGAACGCCTTTGAAGTCCTTATCGCTCTCGCTTTCGTGGCGATGATTTCTGCCTGTAAGTGTATTTACTGATGCATTGTGACGACGTTTCGTATGTGACGACTTTTGTTACAAGAAAGAGAAGGATAAAGAAATTCACGTATAGCGAGTATATAGGCAAGGTTGTAGTGAGAATAATCGCATTCATTTTGTGATGATATCGACCATACTGACATGCTAACTCAAGGCTTTTGTGTCCGCCACGGTGGTGCTCGGCTGCTGACGCGAAGGTCGCGGGTTCGATCCCGGCCGCGGCGGTCGCATTTCGGTAGAGGCGAAATGGTAGAGGCCCGTGTACTGTGCAATGCCAGTGCGCGTTAAAGAACACCAGATGGTCGAAATTTCCGGAGCCCTCCACTACGGCGTCCCTCATAATCATATGGTGGTTTTGGAGCGTAAACCTCAGATATTGTTAACTCAGTGTTTGTGGAAGTGTCGATGCGTTATTTGGAAAATACTGGAGTAGACTCTGGTTTTATGTTAAGAAATGCGCTTGGGTAAAAGCAATTGTTGCTGCATACCAGGCAGTTATTTCGATAACAATAAGTAATACGTCCTTGCCTACCAGAGGTTTGTAGTCTTCAGAAGTGCAGCCAACCGCTGCTTCCCTTTGCTTTCTTTCTTCTATTTGCTTTGTTAGCTCCAGCGACATGAAGTATTCAACGATTTCTCATCACTTTGCTTTCTATAAGCATCCATAACGGTATGTTGCGTGGGGAAAGAAATGTCTTTATAGCACTTCCCGCCTCCACTGTCAACGCCAAATACTAGTCTTAACGTAGAGAAGAGGGGGGGGGGGGAGGGGCACTCTCCCTAATCATTCAAGGGGGGTGCCAAGTCTGCCCCACACCCATATCGAGCCGGACCTGTCCCGTGATTGTTTAAAGAGGTCATAGACCACCCCTCGGGCTTGGTGAGAAAACACATCCTGCGGATAACAAACGTTGCTATTAACAGCTCAGCCAAATCTTGCTGTCGTGTCGGCAAGGAGAGATTAGTAGCGGAGGGCCAAGTTGCCATTTTCCCAACGCCCTCTTTTCGTATAGACACCTGTGCTCACTTTCTTCGGAGCAGAGATAGCATTTCATTGGCCAATAGCATACCATTGAACAACAGAGAGCAATTTCCATAGTGGAACGGCTATCGGTGACCTTGTCGAAGGTTTTTTGCAAAAGCTACACATTAAATATCGATGTTTATTTCGTTGTAAATGCCGCATTGTTGGTTATCAGTTCAACTGAGTTTCACATAGTAACTAGTTGTTTATTTGATGAAATATATACAGACGAAGGGATGGAAAAGGAAATCTTTTGCTGGTGACCGCAGCGCGTCGAGCATGAGCACCTGACACCTGGACGGAATGAGCGCATTAGAAACCATGCTGATTTGGCAAAAAAGAAGTCACTTGTTAGACGCTTCCTAATTGCAGATGGTACGATATTCTAGAGAGAGAGAGAGAGAGAGAGGTTTATTGTGGCAGGAAAGCTGAGAGGTCGGCCTGAATCAATCTTCTGTCCTGTTACTCAGCGTTAGAATAGGGGAGGGGGTGGGAAAGAAAGGAGAGAGAAGGTGTTGATGAGGAGGAAGGTGGCGGCGATGAAGCAAAACCTTGAATATCCAGAAACTATTTACAGTCTCTTGTAGAGTTCTGTCTCGCGCAGACATCTGTTCAGCGCTTTCCGAATATCGCGCTGATGACGAGGTGGTGGTCCCAACAGAACTTTCTCTGAGGCTTGTTGTTTTTTAGATGTCAACAAGACGGTGATCATCGGATTGCCTTGCGTGATATATCGCGGGCAGACGCACAAGATGTGTTCTGCAGTTTCAGGAGTGCCACACACCTCACAATTCGGACTGTCCGCACAGTCGATAAGTGGTAGGTAACGACGAGTGAACGCCACAGCTAGTCGTAATCTGTGTAGTAGGCTTGTGCTGCACCTTTTCATGGTTGGTGGTATTCTAACGTGGATGTCTGGATCGAGTTCGTGAAGGCAGCGGTGACGATGACTTGGTACAGACCACTATGCTGCAGTAATTTCGAGGAGGAGTGTATACACAGCAGTGTTTGTATCCGGTCGCGAATATAGAATAGATGTTTACATGATATGCTCGTTAGAGTGGTTGATCTGTAATTAGAAAGCACAGACGAGTCACCTGTTTTAACACGTGAGTGACTTCTAGAAAATGCATAATTACAGGCTTGTTATTTCAATAGCTTTGTGCGAATACCCCACTGTCGATGTGCGAAGAAATTAAAGAAACTTTCATTATCATATTCTATGCGAATGTTCCTCTGTGAATACGGAGCAGCAGCAGCAGCAGCAGCAGCAGCAACAACAAACCAAACAACAAGATGATGGTGTAATTCCATCAGAGTTGAAAGGAGTACACAGCCCTTGTCAATTCACACTGGATCATGAAGACGCCTTGGTGTTAATCTGGTTTCAGAATATTGCGCTAACTCCTTTCAACACGCGCGCTTTTAGCACTGTTGTTATGACTCTGGTGAATATATTACCTTTGACCACTTTGAAATTATTTCTGCATATTTCGCATTGCCCACGGTAACTTAAAATTACTTTTCCTGCTTCTTGTTTGATAATGTTTTACTTATTTTTTTTTCATTTCCTTTCTTTTTTTATGTTAGGGGGCCGAGGACGGTAAAATCACGCGCGCTATTCCGGCCATTTTCACTTATATTGAGGATTGTAATGTTTCGAAATTAATAAAACAAAAGTTTGAATTAAGGCATTAGCGCTTCACTTACTCTTGTACAGAAACGTGAAACGGGGGAACAGGTACAGTTTTGCATAAAAAAAGAGTCACATCGGGATGAATCCAGGCGTAACACAAGTGGATGCGGTATAGTACAAGTTCTTTTCCAGTATAGTAATTGTGGGGGCTTCAGATGCCAAAACACGATATGATTATGAGGGACCAGTATAAAGCGGTGACTGGCTGCTAGCATGCCAGGGGCTTCACATGAACTCCTGGTGCTAGGATTCTGGAAGGTTTATTTTTAATATGAGAACACGTGACACATGGGAGCATGTTATGTACGATACCGTAGTTTCGAACGTAAACACCCTTAGACGACACTCGCTACGGTTTTTCGCGTCCACGCGTAAGATGACTTAGTATAGGAATTTCGTGTTGAAATGTTGATATTATTCGTCCTTGACGTAATAATTTCTTTCGAAATATGGCTGATGGAACTTGGATTTCGGAGCGTCTTTTTCATTCACACTATAATTATCTTTGCCTGCTATGATAACCTACTTCACGGTTACTTGATGTAGTTTAATATGAGGACGAAAAAGAACCGGGGAAGGCACTATATCTGCACTGTACAGAGCTACGCTCAACGTAGCTGCAATAATGCAGGCATGTAAGGCTATCCATCATATCCTTCCTTTTTATTTTGTGCCTACTCGCCCCGTGTCGTAGTGCAAGTGGGCCCGTCCTTTTGCATGTTTTTAGTCTCGTCTGGTAGTACAAACTATAACGGAATTATTACTAATCAGTCAAGTTGTCAGCTCAATATGTATTCCCGTTAATTACTGCATCCTATCCTCCACGTTGACTGAATATTCGGTCGAGAGAAACTCCGACTCACATAACCTTTGGTGTGGTTTGTGAGAGGTTCCATACCGGGGTGATGCGAATTGATTTTAATCTGTTGGTGTTGGCTGCTCATTATGAATCAAATTTCAACGTATTTCATTTCTTCGTCGAGGGGTACGACCGCACTGGCGGATAATGCAAAGCAAATTCATGTCTATGAACTGCAGATCTCAAATGTCTAAAAGAGGTACGAGTGCGTTCTTGGAATAAAATGTTCACTTCCCTATCTATTTATTTTACTACACGTTACAATGCAGCTTTTTATCTGTCATTAGCTTACTGCACCACGTTTTTTCATAGCAACTTTGGGAATTAACATACTGGAACTGATGCGAGCATCTTCGCGGTAACTGCATAACTGAAGTGGCACGATATTTTGCCTTCATTACTAATAAAATACAGACAACTCAAGTACTGCTATTTCAGTTTAGTTAAGGAGAATTTGTTATGTGTAGCTCGGCAAAAATGCCACCAACTGCTTGAATTGTCAGAATTTTACTTCACACTGGACGCGTCCCACGAATAAGTAAATGCATTGACATGATGTTCTTCCTTACTTTTGAGTCACGTTTAATCACGTATTTTATGTCTATCGCTAGTCGCCGTTACGAATGAATGAAACATGACAAAGACAGACAGACAATGAACTTTATTCAGGTTCCGAGGAAAGACTCCGAAAACCCCCCTTAGAGTTAGAAGTAAATTGCGAAGTCGCGCCTTTTGGATCATTTTGCATGTTTGCCTGCTTTTGACTCAGAAATTTGTGCGACGACCGGCGCATCTTCCCACCTCACAGTATAACGTACCAGTCAGAGGAATTACACCTGTAATGTGTGATCCACGTTTCTTCCTAATTATTTTTTTTTTGCTCCAGACCATGAACCTCCGTGTGACTCAAGTAAGCACGAAGTTGAAAAGGAAGTGTCAAGCAGTAATTGCCCGGAGAAGAATTGCACACGTGGTAAATCAAGACCACGGCGCTGCAAGCGGAACACAGCTATCCTGTGCGTTTGTCCAGAAGGCAAGTGTCGAAATGGTGAGGATCTGTGTGTCGCCGAGCGCCAATCCAAGGTTGCCTCACAACGGCAGATACAACGAATATTGCCTCGTCATTCACTTCTGACATCATAATAAGGACACTCTGCAAGCTCTGGATGGGCAACCATTGTTCTAGTATAACCTGCGATGTATACGTCATAGCCAAACAACCTGATTTACAAAAGAGGAAGTCCATGATTTAAGATTCTTAGAATTGATCGCTAGAATGAGACGTAGTTTACGGCATCATTTAGCGACACTGTACAGACTGTGTGTCACCAGTTCCCGCAAGACATATATCTTACATGATAATTTGATTTTGTATATTTATCTTCACATCTGAATTTACATATTGACTCATGATGTGACGCGCAGATCGTCTGACAGTTTTGTGCGAATTATCCCCTACAAATTTCTTACTTGACTGAGTTGTTATAAATAAAGGAGCAATCAAGACGTACATGAGAGCAAACAGCAGCGTTGCTTTCCTTTTTTGCAACATATTCGTACTTGTTTGCGTTCCAGTTCAGTGTTTCTAGAAGAAAAAACGAAACGGAATTTTTCTTTCATTTTCGCACGAACCAGCAGTGCGAATCACGTCAAGATGGCCTCGCAAGGTTCGTAGTATTTTCCTACAATACGAGCGATCATGGGAAGTAACTCGCTAACGGATAAAGCCTGGTAGTTAAATTCAAATACACGAACATATATACACGCAATGAAATAAGAACGATTTTGTTGAACTGGTTAAAGGCAAGGAAATAGTGGAGAATGAAATATGTAAGTAAGTGGTGCAATGGTCATGTTTTGCATAATTTTTTATATTCTTGCGGTCTCGTGGTATTTTTATATACCACGAGGCAGCCGAGGCATAAATGTTAAGCTAAGGAAGCATGTTTAATGACTTAAACAAAAATCAAAAACAACATACGTGTAAGCCTACGCGTTTCCATGTTTACAAGTGCGCGTCAGTGCTCGCCGAAACATGCATCTGATTTAAACATGTTACTTTGAAGGAATTTCATTAAGGACGTACATATACATTATATTATTATTACATATTACGTTCCTATGTGCGAATCAAGCTTAGTTGTGAGCGCGTCAATCAAGATACCTTGTCTAAATACAATTTGTAAATAGTCTCGCACTTGTGTTTTCTTCGATGTAACAACACTAAATATTTACGTAATAGTCACAAAAATAAATTCACGTACTTATGACTTGAGCATTCCCTTTTATTGACTTGTTAAGATATGTAACAAGATCTTTTCAAATCACTTTCTACAATCGCTATACCGGTGTGCCCTCACACTACCGGTTCATCCTTCTGAGCAACTACTATGACGTTCACTTGTCGTGCCACTCTCCCAGTTCATCTCATCTGGTTGTTACACTCTTAATTAAGGTTGTGTTACTCTTATAACAGCAGTCAGGGCCGTAAACTTATTCGCCTGAGCACCGTTGTGCAGATTGCAAAGAGCTCTACCACTAGTCTATACTGTATCGAAATTGTCTAAAAACCCCGAAAGACACGAAATCTCCGTAGCACTAAAAGTGAATCACCTTGAAAACGCGCATTGCTTAGCAGGCTGTTCCTGACAACAGCAGCGCAAAATTTTAGAAAACACAGACAAACAAACAATGATACAAAAAAATTGAAGGAGCCTTAAGCTTCGCCTTTAAGAGTTGAACGCGATAGCGAAATCCGGCCTCTAGTACGCACTTCAACCACTAAGTGCATACTTATTAATCTGTATTGTTATACAAACACGCACACAGATACACATGTGCACGCGCGCGCAAATGGTAGAGGTTTTCGATCTAAAACAAGAATCGCATGCCCTCCAAAATGCACGCCGCGCGCTTGCCATCTCGGAGGCCATAAAGAGTCGAGACATATTTCTTACAATGCCTCACAGATGGCAGCACATTATCTAGCGTTTGCTGTTTGCTTGATCAACGCCTCCTCTAGAAAGCCAGCGTTGGGTTGATATGTTTGCCGCTAGATGGACATAGTTGTCCATTTTTAGAGCTGTTTGAAAGTTCGTGTGTGTTTTTAGTGGCGATGGCTGCACTATCCCGGCCTTTTTCGACGTAGTTTGATGGTCTCGCCAATGCGCCTACAAATCGCCGAGTGGGCTCGTTTTTGTCGTGACACCTGCCGAACAAAATGCGTTAAAGACACTCCTTCACTACATGACATTTATGTAGTGTTTTTTTCTGAAACAGCTGCAAGTGACATCGTGGCTTTGTGGTAGAACACCTGCTTGCCACGCGAACGGCCCGGGTTCGATCCTCAATGGGACCGAAGGTTTATTCTTTATTTATTTGCTTCTTTCTCGATTTTTCGCTCACGGATGATTTTTCGCTCACAACCAACGGTGCCGACACCGACACCGGAATTTCTGCGACACGAGCTCTCTAACGCTATCGCGTTAAAAACGCAGGCGCTAAACTTAAGCGGGCTGTTTAAGAATGTTTAGCAGACTGCTTCATATGTGGAAGTCTTCTCTCCAGTTCGTGAAATAGTGTTATTCTGCACCAGAAGTGCCACGTGCTGTCCTCCATTCACTTTATTCGGTACTCCTGTATGTGCAATCTTGGGAGTGTTAGCCAGCGCCACGGCTAGTGTGGAACTGTCCTTTTGCTAGCTGGCGTCACGAAGCGCGTGATCCTTTATTTGTACGAGCTGGCAACTGACCAATAAATCTTCGCATCAGGCCTGCAGCCAGGGATTTGTTTCAGGGGGGGGGGGGCTGATGAAGGCCTCGACTATTTCAAAAAAACACGTATCTTTATTAATTATTTTCGGTAAAACACCACCCTCCCTGGCTACGCGTGCCTGCCTCGCATGCTACCTGAAGGCATCAGCTAGGTCTGCCGGGAAGAAATGAGAAACCCTCGCTATGAAAGAACTAGATAACGAATAAATCAAGGGCTCCTCCTCTGTTTGTTAGACGCAACCTAATTAAACCAGCAGACAAGCAAGGCATAGGAGACATTATTTGTAGTTTTTTTAACCCTGGTGTAATAATTATGACATAAGTGGAAAGAAATTATTGTGGTTGAAAAATGAACTTGCATGCCGCTGTCAGGAACCGAACCTACAACCTTCGAAGAACGCGTCCGTTGCTCTACAAATTGAGCTACAGCCGTGGTCGTTTTAACATAAACTTTATTGAGTATTCCTGTATGTGTAATCATCGGAGCGTTAGCCAACGCCACTCGTAGCCATGACGGCTAATGTGGAACTGTCTTTTTGCTAAGTGGTGGCACGAAGCACGCGATCTTTTTTACGAGCTGGCAGCTCGTAATCAATCACACGCACGCACACACACGCACGCACAAACACACACACACACAAACACAACCATTGCGACAGGAGAAAACAAAGACCAGCAAGCGATCTTCACTGTTGCCGTAATGACCGCTTTTACCATGTGGACAGTCCGCAACGGTTGCCCCTTTATATCTTGCCTGTGTGCCTTGTGTGCTTAGTTATAAGCGTACATTTTTTTCACTGACATCGCTGCGGATCTCCTAATTTATTCACAGACTTGTGCTGAAAAAATTGCCGAAGCTTGCACTAAATCGCGCAAGGCTTGACACAGCGAAACTTAACGATTCTGAAGTATATTCTGGTTGCTTCTAGGTTGCTGCTAGGCTTTAGCTTGGTTATTCACGACACGAATGTCGTAACTCCAGAGCCGAGCGTTCGCACCTCTCATAGATCTACGGGCACGTCATCGTTGGCGTAGGGCTTCTATCGCTCCGGGCACTTCTCGCCGCCGCCATTGCCTTTCCCGTTCCCTACACTCTAAAAAAAACAGTATAGGTGACTCTTTTCGGAGAGTTCTGACTTGCCACGTATATGACTCTCTATAATGAGTCACGGTGACTCTCTTAGTGGGTCAGAGTCGGCGCGCTCTAGGGGAGTTCCCTGACCCTCTACACTGCAAAAGATCTGGCCCCTAAACACGGACAAAGCTGAAGGTATAGCGGTGCCGAGCACTTTTCCGCGATCCGAATTAAACGATTTCTCTAAAAAGGAGTCTTCTTACGAAGTGCTTTCGTTACCACAGATAAAACAAAGCACTCCGTCACTTTGTTTGAATGAGAACACTGTTCCGTGACCAGAATAAAACAATTTCCTTCAAAGAAGGTCTTCTTACGTACCTCCTACGTTAAGATACTAAAGAATGGTCTGCCCGTACTGTCCAATATAATACGGCCCATTTGCCTTAATGCAAAATAATGGTTTTGTACCACAACTGCACCATAAAATCCCATAGAAGATTTGCCACCTATGCAGGTGGCAGTCTCGGTATATGCTGGCAACAAGTGAGCGGAGGTCGACCAGTCCACTAGCCACATACGTCCACGTACACGTTCGGTATGGGTCTGTGGCTGTTGTTTCAAGCAGATGCTTCATGACGCATGAACCATAATTCCAATAGTTTTCCTCCACCTTCGTTCCTGAGCCAGCATCGTCGCATTGTTAAGGTCGAAGCTATAGCCTGTCGTCTAGCAGTATTCAACAAGCTGTCTTAAAATGCGCTCCATGGGTGGCTTTAGCAACATTCCCACTTTGTGTTCTTTGAACGTCTTTGGCATTTTCCTGCCCAATTCGCCGATGTAAGTGGTGTCGTGAACCCCACAATGTACTCTGTAGAGTACCCTGCTCTAATCATCCGCAAGTGTGCGGTCTTTGAGCTTTGTGAACACATGTCCAAAGGACAAGGTATACACAAACACCACCGAAGATTAGAGCAGGATCATCTACGAAGTACAATGTGGGGATTGCGACACAACTTGCATAGGCGAAATGGGTTGAAGAAGGTAATCGAAGGTTAAAGAACACAAAGAGGATTCTGCGAAAACCACCCATGCAACATGTTCTAAAACGGAGCTTGTTGAACGCTGCTGAATGACAAGGCATAACTTTGACCTAATCAATTCGACGATGCTACCTCGTGTACAAAGGTCGGAGGAAAAAAAAATCTTGGAATCATGGTTCATTCATCACGGCGCATTGGCTTGCAACAACACAGCGGCCCTCTACGAGATGTTTACTAGGAAATGTGCGACTAATGGACTGGTCAAACTCTGCTTATATTTGGCAGCGTATACTGGGAATGTCGCCTGCATAGGTGGCAAAACTTTCATGTCATTTTGTTAATAATTGTTGTGTTAAGTCAAAGTAAACATTTTACAATCAAGCTACACATCCCGAGCTGGTAGATGTGGGGGTAGCATGCCATGTGTAGATGCACTGTACTGTGTGAACTTGCTGATGACGGAAGCATACCTGCTGCTTCATGCCAAATAAAACATAAGTGAAGTACACTACTACATGCTTGAAATGCCACTTTGGCAGATGTATTCAGGAACATATTTTCAAAAGTGTTGCAAGCTTGCTTATGAAACTGTGTGCACGGCCCATGGACAGCTCCATTTCGCTCCTTTCTGTACGTCTGAAAAGGAGTGAAAGAAAAGACCTAGAGCAACAGCAATGTTCAGAATTTACTACACATTTAAACATTGCCATGGTGCATGTGCACATGGCCTCCTTAGCATCACTGTTTCAGAATCAAAAAGCCGGAAACTGTATTTTGCAGATATTTCTGGACTCGTTCTGATCATATGAAGAACAAGCAGCATGATTGTCACGAAGACTTATTGCTATAGTACACAAGAATTCAGGGTTAAACACACTACGTTCTAACTGCTAGAGTATTTATTTACGTGCATTACCAATTCTATTCAATTATGTCATGATGTTGAAGCAAAAGTCTAACAGTTACAATTTTTGTACTTAATTCTGCGGAGAAGGCCAAGAGTTGTGTGGGTGAAGAAATGAAGAATTGCGCATGTACAAAATGGAATCGGCTCGCACAAGGCGAGGCAAATTGTAGACCACTGCGAAGGGCTACTGCTGCAGTGCACATATAATAAGGCTGAAGATGACAGAGATTAAAGGTAAACGTAAAGGATGAGAATTAAATTGAGAAGCAAGGCTTGCTGTCAATAGCTCTTGAATTCTATCAGAAAACAACATGACAGTTGTATATACTGTACATCTTAACGCGACAAAAGTTGAGCTGAAGATGGCGGCTTGAATGAATGTCAAACCATTGAACAAATCGTGTTGTTGGAGCCAATGTTTCAACAAATTGATATGTCTAAGTTGCTGCAGTAACCTTGATGCAATTCGTTGCCCCTTTAAGAGGAGTCCTCTTGTTGAATCACTAGCTCCAACAACATTGTTGTTCAACGATTATTTCATGAGCTGTACATCTCGTTACATTCATTACAAACCTCTACTGTACCAAATGCTACTATGGCAATGATAGTGGGTGCAATACTTAAGCTGCAGTGTCATAAGCAGGTGGACCGGCTATTCAACTCTTAAATATACCAGATTAATAAAGACTGCAACCATGAGGCAAGCACAACACAAGAACAAGCGTAAGGAAATTGAAAGGTTAACTTTAATAACGAGGTATGGAATTAGTCATCCCCATTTGAGTATAAAAGGTGGTTTTTGAACGAACTCCTTGCTGTTGAAAAAGATCTGCTGCTAAAAGATCATACCTGTAGTCAGTGATAATTTCCAGGACGAAATTTCGTGATGCTGAGAGCATGCATTAAACTTTATGCACGATAAGCGTTAGGTGCAATGTCAGAGAGGTGGAGATGATTTAATGGATAGCAAATACTAAAAATGAAAAGCTCTGAGTAACTATCGCAAGAATAAGGACGAAGTAAGGAGGGAAGCATATGATAACTAGTGCAATGTCTGAAGCGAGTTAATCTTGTCTTAGAATATGCAGTCATAAAGTGAGATCCAGTAAGTAGGCGTCACATGCACTGGTTGTGAGAGAGATATGGAAATGACGGACCACCTTTTAAATAAATGTAAAAATGTCCACCATGTGCGTGTTGGGACTAGCTCTCATGAAGCCCTAGGCTTAGAGAAAGCTTGATAAAGATGAACACATCCACAAGAGAAATCAGTAAAAGACAGATGGAGGATTGGTAGTGGAAAAGCAGCGAGAACAGCCAAAAACAAACTTGCAGGTCTTTATGTACATGCCGAAAAATAAGCTACCTATTATAAGTTTTTTTAAGGAAAGAAATTTAATTCAGGTAGGAAAGGCATTAAGCCAATTCAAAAATTGAGCTTGGCCACTTGCATGTCAATGCTTCGCTTTAAAGGGAACACACATAGCATCCATCCATCTACAGATGTGAAACTGCGTCATGCAAGATAACTTATACAAAGTTATTGCTTTGAGCAATTAGAGCAAAATATTTCAGGAGAGCACTAACTGGGCTGGGTTAGTACATGATTACAAACGGGAACCAACCGCGCTGTGC
>NC_051177.1:138358868-138389188 GCF_013339695.2 Rhipicephalus sanguineus | reverse complement strand
TAAATACAGTGATCGCGACTCTGAAATCAGATTTTCAGATGCTTTCTTTTTTTTTGTTCCTATGAAGTTACTTGTGATTATCTATACTTTTGTTTCAGTCTACCCCCTCACTTCGACAATGTTGCCATCTGCAACCTATAGCTTCATTTCAGCTTTCAATTCTCAAATTGAGTATAATTTCTATTACATTTCTTCTTCCTCTACTGCTATTTTATACATAGCTTTCTGTGAACTTACCCGGTTCCTGGCCGATCCTTCAGAGCGGGTATAGGCCACAATCGAGGCTCTACATCTAGAACAATGAGGAGCCTCGCTGCCCGCCTGAAAACCATCCGATGTGGCTATTTTATCGTCATCCATCATCACTGGAGCTTGTTAGGTCACGTGAGTAGCTGCACACACTGCTTGATGTGTAGATGACGATGATGATGAATTATAGATCAGCCCTTTGTAATGAGTCAGCGGTTTTCATCCGCCCGTTCGTTACGCACTTCACGTGGTGTGGCGCTCGGTGCGATTTTGCTCTTATTCCATCCAATATTCCATCTGTTAACGCGACTTCTTGCCCGACATGACGACTTTACAGGGTATTCTTCCAAAGCTGCTTCAATCACTGCCGCGGCTCTGTGATAGAATGCTTGACTGCCACGCAGAATGCCTGGGTTCGATTTCGGCTCAGATCATGACATTTCCCCGCCACAGTGGTGTAGTGGTTATGGCGCTCGACTGCTGACCCGAAGGTCGCGGGATCGAATCCCGGCCGCGGCGGCTGCATTTTCGATGGAAGCGGAAAATGTTTGAGGACCGTGTACTTAGATTTAGGTGCACGTTAAAGAACCCCAGGTGGTCGAAATTTCCGGAGCCCTCCACTACGGCGTCTCTCATAATCATATGGTGGTTTTGGGAATAATAATATTATTATTATCAGATCATCACATTTATTAAGATCACGTTAGGTGTCGTGTCGCACGCCTCGTCATTCATGGCCAGCGTCCGATGAGGCACCTGAGACTTCCACCTTCTTAAAGAGAACCCTGCGGTTTAAATTCACTTCAGTTGAGCAAATGTTTTCTCACTTTCTCTCTCTCGCTTAACATCTACAGTACATTCTGTTACGGCAACTGTAGGTATATCGTGAAACAAAAAAAAAAATGCCTAACGTTTAATTTACTACCTGCTGTAATTCCCGATCAGCAGCCAGCGGCAATAAAAACAAGACCAAAAATGTCTACGCAAGATCTCACTTAATGTCCTCACTGTATCGTTATGTTTTTTTTTCATTTTCAGGAGAGAGAGGGGAATGCAAGGAAATAAAAAAAATCCGCGGTGAAACCATTTCCACATGCAGGACTGCGCAACTTAGTCAAAAGCATTCGGAAACACAAGTAAACAGACATAGATAAAACGCAGATATGATAAGCGGAATAAAAGTAAAATTGGGTACACTATACCTTAAAAAATTGGGTAAGGGCAGCAAAGTAGAAAGTAGAAAGTAGAAAAATCCGGAAACCTTGGGTTACGTCTGAACTACGTGAGGAAATGAAAGTCAGGGACAAGTTGTATCAACACTTTCTTTACACGCGATCAGCAGATGACCTCGCCACATTAAAAAGTACCGGAACAGACTTACTAAGAATTACGGCAAGCACGCACAACGTACTATTCATCTCTCTTGGTCATCGAAAGCCGCAACCACAGCCTACTATGGTCGAGGCTAAACAGACTTTTAAATCGCAACGAGTGTCACAGGCATTACAGCAGTTTGCAAATCAATGGCAAAGAGTTGTCAGGTGTTGAATTAGCCGATGCGTTTAATATTTTTTTTACAGATATCGCACGCGCACAAGCCAAGCCTCCTCAGGCAAGCAAATATATTGGCACTAATAGCGAGAATACAATATACCTTGAAACCAGTCATGGTGTAAGAAGTTGTGTCGATTATAAAAAGATAAAAAATAGCACTAGTTGCGACATTGATGGTTTTCAGGTGTCCCCAATTAAACATGCAGTTGAAATTATTGCTCCAATACTCGCTTATATCTTTAATGTGTGTCTGCAATCCGCAATCTTTCCTGAAAAAATGCAGTCGGCAAAAGGTTACCGTTCTGTACAAAAGGGAGATCGAAATGATTTGGGAAATTATAGGCCAGTATCCATTCTGCCAATCTTTTCAAAGATATTCGAAAAAGTATTGCACTCCAGAATAGCAACCTTCCTTGAGAAACATAACCTGCTAACACCACACCAATTTGGTTTCCGTAAGAATAAATCAGCTGAATTAGCACTAGCAGAGCAGAAAGAATATATATTGACCGGGTTTGAAAACAGAGCAATAGTCATTGGTATTTTCGTAGACTTTTCGAAGCTTTTGATTTGGTTGACCATAACACTCTAGTGGAAAACTAGCTATTATGGAATCCGAGGACACGCATTATCTCTGATCAAGTCCTATTTATCCAAGAGAACCCAAATTGTGAAAATCAACACCTTTACTTCTAAGGCAAGATCTGTCCAATGTGGAGTACCACAGGGAAGTATTTTGGGACCTCTACTTTTTAATATTTATTTGAACGATATCATCAATATTAACCCTGAGGCAAAGTTATTGTTACGCGGATGACACGAGTATTTTCTTCACTGGTTATGATATTCATGATCTAATAGAAGATTGTAACAATACAATGAAAAATCTAGAGGAGTGGTCTGCATTAAACTAATGAAAATAATATAAACAAGACAAAAGCAGTCATATTCAGGCCAAAGAACAAGCGGTTGCCCCCACATCAAGACATTATGTTACATTCCCGAAGTATTGAAATTACCGAGAACTTCAAATGTCTGGGTGTTATCTTCTCAGCCAACATGTCATGGGATAATCATGTTAATTACGTCCTAAATAAAGCTAGCAAATCACTGGTGTAGTAGGCCGTTTACGTTACATTCTTCGCACATGTATTAAACTTTTACTATATAATTCACTTTTTCAATCTCATTTAACTACTGTCAATAGTATGGGGTACCACAACGCACACCAATCTAGAATGTATTTTCCTGTTACAAAAAAAATATCTCCGCCACGCGTACAAACGCTTCTTACACAGCATCGACAATAACTTTCTTTAACAATTCGGCGTGTCCCTGCACATATTTGTACAAATATCGTTTGAGTCAACATATACAAACAATGATAATTCGGAACATAAACACCTAGGTAATCTTGCCCAACTTCAAAGAAAAGCTCCAAGTTACAGTACCAGACACTTAGAGGAATGGTTAGTGCCAACACCACGTTCAAACTACGGAAAACAAATGCTTCCAATATACAATACCTACACTATTAAACAGCTATAATCAATACGTTTGATCTTTTTACGGCCTCCTTCAAAGAACTTAAAAGGATGTATGAGGTTTCTACATAGATTCACGTTGCAATGGTTTAGACATCTTTGATTTCGTTGCCTATTAAGATGAAAGTGTAAGTTGAATATGTCGCCCTGTATATATGCGCGTGTGTGTGGCTTTGTGTTTGTATAATTATGTAAGAGTGTATGTACATATGTATGTTTGTTTATGTGTGATATTGCCTTACTGCCAAATACAAAGGGTTGTAGGCTAGTCAAGCTGTCCGGGGACAGCTTTTTTTCTACAATCCCCCCATCTGTATTTCACAAAGATGGCAAATAAACTTATTGTTATTATTATTATTATAAAATGAGGAGGAAAAGCTGAGGAACCTGCAGCGACCAGGTAATTGCGGTACTAAAAGCAGTTTACCGCATACTTCAGAACACTAGCGTTGCCAGAGTATTTATGCGGTTGCCTTTAAGTTGTGCTTCTAATATCAAATAATTTCATGGTGGACGTACGCCTTAGCGGATGCCAGAGCGTTTTAAATAGCGTTCCTCAAAAACAGTATTTGCTCGGCAGCACAGCTCGCCGAATCTGCTGCTCGATCAAGTCGTATTTGCAGAATAAGCAAGGCATTTTGCGTATTTTAAGTTCGAATGCGTTTGTATTCCATGACGCAACGGGCGACGCGTGCTTTAAACGCTTCGCGTTGAAAGCACGCGTCCTACAGGACGCACGCTTCTGTACTTCTCTGTCGTGTAGAGTAATACGGCTTAACTGTAATCGGCTGAGTAGTGTCAGTACGTGCAAGCCTGTTCAGCGCTAATTAAACTATAAACCACGACGTGGTGCGCGACGTGCACAGGAACATTGATAACGCAGTACCGTGGTGCCACCGAGCGGTAATCCAGTGAAATGATCGAATTAGACTGCATTTCGCGCCGGGCTGCGGAGTTCCAAGCACTCGTCATCGATCACCGCGTCGCCTCTTCTGCTGACGGTAGGAACGAGAAACGAATCGCTCCTCAGTACCATCAATCCATTATTTCTTTCCTGTCGTCCTGGAAGAACTGTGGCAAATTACAATGCCTGAGAAATGCGACCACACTTCACATTCAAAGCACTTCAGAATTGAGGAACCGCTAGAAATCTTGGTGTCGCTCATCAATGTTCAATTAAAGCACTGTAAGCGCACCTCGATGCTTTGCGACGTGTCGCACATAGCGAATCTGTGATTCTGCTACAGGTTTACACTTCTTTTTCTTACTTTTCAAATCCTATCTAACATTATCCTATCCCGTCCTGACAATTTTCTATGGCTGCAGACAAATATGTATAGGCACGCGTAGGAAATTTGAAGCTCCCGTGCCACTTTCATGCCTCAATCAATCTCACGCCGCTCTTTTAGCCTGATAATAAATGGTTTAGAATCAACCATGGTCCAATATACTCACCGAATGATCTTCTTCGTGGGGAATGTGGTTGGGACATGCATCGCACGAAATAGAAATATCAAAGGAAGTAAGTTAGCTTCGACGCTGTTGACAAAGGGAAGATGGATGTCACTCGATTAACCAGGTGCGAACAAGGGGTGGAGCCTAATCACAGCTCTGCACTAACACGCATTTCTCGCGTCTAGTGCTACGTCATCTGGTGAAACCGTCGGATTTTGTATCTGTCTGTTACTCGCGCGATAGAAGCCAGTGAGCTTTTCGTTGCCTTCCCTCATAGGAATAGGGTCTCTTGTTTGATGGATCACTTCTTCGGCAGTCTTGCGGCAAGCCGGGCCTAATTCGCAGTCATGGGTGCCCCACCAGAGCATGGATACTTAGGACGGCTTGCACCCACGCGAAGCCACAAGGCATTGCCATCCTTACTTAGGCGAGGAAACAGTTTTTTTTTTTTTCCTTAAGATGAGTGGTGAGGGCGAGAGCGATGGCTCTGATAGTGTGCCTGATGATGGTGTTGATTGCCCCAATCTTTACGATCAATAACGCTAATAAATTTATGCGCCTCTCAGTAAGCGTATTCACGGTACATTTATTATTTTGAGGAAAAATTCACGAGCCATTACCCTTTGTGAAGGTAAATGACCAGCGGAGCTGTGTAGCACACAAATTTATTTATTTCATTTAGTCAATTCTTTATTTATACATTAATTTATAACTTTCGGATGCAGCATATGTTCCTTAAAGAACTTTCACCTCGATTTGCGTGGGCCAGAAATGCAGCGCGCAGGTTATTTATTTATTTATTTATTTATTTATTTATTCATTTATTTAGTTAGTTAGTTAGTTAGTTAGTTAGTCAGTTAGTTAGTTAGTTAGTTAGTTAGTTAGTTAGTTAGTTAGTTAGTTAGTTAGTTAGTTAGTTGCTTTCTTCTCTCTTTTTTTTGTTGAACCAGTCTTGAGTAGTGGGGTTTGCCCAAATTCTGTGCCACATACCTGCTGGGGGTTTTCCGATGAGTAGGTGATTGTTGACCAGGTAACTGTTTGCAGAGCTACGATATATGTTCATATTTCTTCTTACTCTCAGGGTTGCAGTCGCGTCACCGAAGTCGTCCATGCAGTTCACCAGCTGCCGTTTGAGCTCAGTGTGGGTGGACACAGACGCTCTTTCCCTGTGCTTCTTCGTCCTTCTTTCGGTGTTTTAGGCGTCTAGTTCTTTCCCTCATTACGAGCCACCACGGTGAGTCAAGGGAGGTTTAAATGCCCGTACACTAGGTGCACCAACAGCCCGCTAGCGGGCACTGCTCTAACCATCGAAGAAATTTCGTGACTTCTGAGGTAAACAGCACGTCGCCCAATCGGACGAGCTCTAACGACTCCGTCAGCAGCATCGGAGATTCTTTCCTCACTCCACTAAGAACGAACCACCAAGAAGGAACGGAGTTAAAGGCATTTGTCGAATAATTTAGGCCCTTTTTCTGTTCTTTCATCTACACAGGGAGGGATGGCACGGGGAAAAGAGGCTAAGTCACTCGCGAGTCATGACTTTGGGCGCGTGTCACGTAACGCGATCGCTCTCTCCCGCTGTGACCCAAATGCACGCTAGTGCTGCGACTGTGTAATTTGAGTACACTGTAGAGCGCGGCGCCAGGAACGTGGTGCCACCCTTTGGGAAGAAGTGCATCTGATCTAACGCCGCTCTTTGTTCATGTGAGCTATCGGCCAATCCCATGCAGGAATATGCTGTATGACAAAAAAATCCGTGGTATAACGGCCCTCTGAGGAGAGTGTACAGGCTTCGGTAGGAAGAGAGGGCGCTTGAGAAAGTGCCAACTTCGCATTCCGCTTGTGAACTCTCCTTGCCGCGCTTGACTTCAAGCGCTTGACTTGGCTGAGCTGTTCACAGTAGCGTCTACTTTCCACTTTAGCCATTTTTTCACCAATCGCGACGGGCGTTTCAGGAACCCTTCAAGCGACGCTTATGATGTGCTGAAATTGGTCACCATACTGTACATTTTCACGGTGAGAGTAAACTCCGGCATGAATGGCTACAGTAGCGCAGCCAGCATTTTTTTTCGGGGAGGAGGGTGGGGGTGGTTTAACCATACTTCATGCATGTTCGAGAGTGCGCTTGTATGCGTGCGTGTATATATATACGCAAAACTGAAAAATGTCAGAGGGGTCTGGACCTCCCCACCTGGCTACGCCAATGAATTGCTATGAAAATTTGACTTGAGAGTTACTCTCATCTTCGGTCTCTTTTTTAGTCATTCCACGCGATAACATGGACTTGTGTAGCGAGCGTTAGTTACCATCACTTCTTGTTATCTTATCTATGGCAGGCTAAACAGAGATTCAGAACAAAACTGGTGACGAACCTCTTAAGGAGTAGCAGTAAGAGATATGGGATTTTTAAGGTGAAATGCAGCGTGAAAGTTTTAAATGCGATGAAGAGAATGAAGCTGGCGAAGTAAAATATTTCAACATAGACGCAAGCACTGGGAGATATAAGTGGGGCAAATGGGGCGTATATAGAAACGGACGAAGCAAAACAATCAAATTGTCGCGACGAAACCAGTACTGTCACGCTTGTTTTGACGCACTGCAGGATAAAAGCGAATGCGTTTTTAACAATCCGCTTTCATATAGCGAGCTCTTAACAGCATCAAATATGGCGACGCGAATGTCAGCGCTGAATGTATTGCGACATTTTGCCGTGAGAGGCCAGACACGAGTAATTGTCAGCAACAGATGAAATCGTCCAGACTATTGTTTGCTTGTTGTTCTGCTACAGTTCTTTATCCTTGTCGTTTTGTTTTATTGCGATAGCAATTATATGGACACTCTCGGCTGATTTTTGCCGTCGCCGTCATGCCCCGGAAATGTATATGTATGTATATATATAAAAGTAGAGGAAAACATACCGAAGCACCCGACCCGGGATTCGAACCATCGACCCCTCGCTCCCCAGCCTGCTGCATTACGCAATTCTACCATGCCCCATGCATGCGCCAGCGAAACGACAGCGAGCGATTTATATACACCATTTACCGCTGGTGGCAAGCAAATCTCGAAGGAGATTGCGCGTGTTTTCTATCACGCAACGCTCCTAATTTTCTTTCAGTTTGAAAACTGCCCCTGAGACGCGCACGACAAAGTGGCCCTTTTCTGTACCCACTCGTGATGTGGAAGGAAAAAAAAACAAAGAACACAGGGCTCGCCTTACATCAGACGGCCCCATGTGGTAGGAGACACAGGGGGTCACTCCACGCGCCGCAGTTTAAAAGAAAAAGAAATATCGAAGAGCGTCTGATTATCAATTGACGACACTTGCAGACGCAACACTCCCAATTTTCTTTCAATGTGAAAACTGCCCTTGAGACGCGCACGACAATATGACCCTTTTCTGTACCCACTCGTGTTGTGGAACAAAAGAAAGAACACTGGCACATCTTGCATCAGACGCCCCCGTGTGGCAGGAAACGAAGGGGGTTACTCCACGCGGCGCAGTTTAAAAGAAAAAGAAATATCGAAGAGCATCTGATTCTCCATTAGAGAGTTTGACAATTGGAGACCCAAGACACTGGGTCACTAAGCTGCGTTTGGTAGGCTGCTCTTGCGTTCAGAGAATCAGCAGAGCTTGAGAACTGGGTCAAACGCAAGCTACGTTGGCGCAAACGCATGGGGCGTCACAGGTGGTGAAATTAAAATCATGCGAGAAGCGGGCCATACAGCGTCGTGGCCCCCGCGGCGTCTGCATAGTCTCGCGGTGACCCAAGACGTCTTGGGGGGCCATGCTAGTTTTTGGTTTTTGGGTATTGGGCCAACGCGAGCACAAGAGCCCAAGAGTGGCTTGGGTTCTGCGCATGCGCCCTGGCGGCTCGCAAGCTCCTTGGTCCCCAAGCTTTTTGGGGCCCCAATTCTCAAACTCTATTCGCAATGCCCACGAACTATAGGTGGCGCGCCGCGCTTTTCAAGATGGCGCCAGGAGGAGGGTCAACCCGTTTGTTAGCATAGGAACAGATAGGACGTGCGGACGTACGGACCATGCCACTTTCACCGGATGAAGTCATGAGCTGCGCTGAAATAGATATGAGACTAAAATACTTTCCCAAACCATGGAAAGTGCTAAGTACTCGCCACCTAATTATTTGCTGCGAAGTGAAAGGTTATATTTCAGCTCCGTTACCGTGCATAACGATGCTTTGCGAAATCCTGTGCGTGCTACATAAACCTGTATGAATTAGAATTGACGTATGAGCTGAACGGCACTCCGAGGTAGTACGTACCGAGCCTGCCTGACGTATTTGCCGCAGTAGTAGGCCGCCAGCGAGTAGCGCCATCGCCGCTGCGCGTAATGATGGCTTGCAAGCATAAAAGTGTTCTGTGATAATACCCCTTCGTCATTACTTGCGCAGTCAGAAACGCGGAGTTACGTCTGCAACGGAACACAAGCATTTAACATGCCATTCAGTAGCGCTTGTGTCACAGCACAGCCATGCTGAGACTCTAGCCGTGTGTACTTCACACGCATGATGCAGGTTCGATCAGCGCGATCGAAACATGAATATCGAAAAGAATGCACACGTATGCTTTTCGCAACGTCGAAGAAGTTCGCCGAGAGGCGTGGATTGTGGCCGTGACTGCACGTTCCATCGCTCTAACCATTTCGCTTCGCTGGTCGAGCTCGAGCGTGTTGGCGGCATGCGGCGCTCCATAATATCCACAAAAATTGTGACACATGCAATGCACAAGAGGAACTATGCTTTTATTTTGATCTCGCTCAAGGATATTATACATTAAATACAATCAAAGTGACTTACGAGTTACGAGCGTGAAAGAACATTAACGCACGAGGGGACGTGAAGTCCTACTCGCTCGTCGTGAGTTAGCAGCTGGTGGTTCATCGACGCCATCACTCTCGGTGCTTTTACAGTCTTCTACGTCCAGTGAAAAATCCTCGTCGTCAAGATGGTTTCTTTCAACATCACTGCTGAAAGCAATCTGAAGAATGTCCTCCGCCGAACGACTTCGACCACTCCGCCTGACCACGTTTACAATTAGAGAGACGTCTGGGCGCGGAGAACGTTTTGCTCTCAGACCGGTCAACAAGCAAATCGCTAGCAGTGTGCTGCCATCTATCAACAAACGTACAAAAACAAGCGGCGCAGCGGTGGCTATGAAACCCAACACACTGGCGAAGGACGGCGTGGATGGAAAGCGTTCGCTCTACGAAAGGCGTCGAGCAGACGCGTCCTCGAGTGATTGAAACGTCGCTCGCACGATTCGTAACAGCGCTTTGCTGACAAAGGATAGAGGCCCTATTTTAATGTATCGCCAACTTGAGATCGCTCAGATATACATGAGCACATCGCGAGCCCGCGCGACCCCCCTCCCGCGTACAGTGTTATGGGACTCATGCACTACAAGAAACACTGACCAATTATATATGCAAGTAGAACAGGGTGAGCTTCAGCGGAATATGTCAGACGATAACATTTAACTTACCTCGTGGCTACAGAAAGCCTGGCGAAGCTGATAGTATGTGTACACTGTGGGCTAGCATTGAAAGCGCGAGTTGTCACGTATTTTCACGAAAACTTCGCGTCTCGTAAGAACGAATCAGATTTCTCGTGTCACGGAGGGCCCGGTTTGTTCACTGATGCAGGGGACATGCAAAGTCGTAGTGTTCCTTTCGTGCCAACGCGTTAACACTGAGGCTAGCACAGCCGAACAAGGGAGCGACTGCATAGTGCCGCCATTTTGTCGTCTACTAACCCTCCTCGAGAGGACGCTCCTGAATTCCGCTCGGTGGCGCGACAGTCTATGGGCATTGCGAATTCGATAATAAATAAATAAAATCTAATTTTCCATTGAGAGTTCTATGCACACTACTGTGGGAAAATGAACTGAACTGAGGTTTTGAGCGACTATAAAGTCAAGGTATATGTGTGTAAGAAATCTCAGGAGCCCGCCCCCTATCTTCTTTCTTTCTTTCTTTCTTTCTTTCTTTCTTTCTTTCTTTCTTTCTTTCTTTCTTTCTTTCTTTCTTTCTTTCTTTCTTTCTTTCTTTCTTTCTTTCTTTCTCATTGCGCTTGCTCCCTCCTAGCGTAACCGTTCAGTTTTATTATTGATAGCGGGCGTCCCCGGAACGATATTTTCGGGCTGAGTCGGCGTGGCGCGTTTCAATGTTTTTTCCAGCGTTCGTCAGCCTTTAGAACGGCCCAACGAGAGGACCATCAAGCGATCATGGAAACGCGGTTTAGCAGTTCACTTTTCTCGAAGTCGGAATTTTGCTGAAATACGCAAATCCTATTATCGACCTTACGCGTTGTCCAGCCGATCGCTTTTAGCCCACCAGCACGAAATATTTCACTGAAGCGCCCATAGCAAGCGTACTACACCAGATGGTCAAAATTTCCGGATCCCTCCACTACGGCGTCCCTCATAATAATGTCGTCGTTTTCGGATGTAAAACTCGAACAATCATTATTAAGGCACGTGTATTGTTTCCCAGTTGTTTTTTGCATCGTCGGTAGAACGCATTCGTATGCTTCCGTTCACATTGTACAAGCTTCGGCACGTGGTCTAATGGTCAAGGCACTCGCTTTTGGACCGGGGCGATCAGAGTTCTAAACCCAGCCCCGATAATTTTAATAAAGTTGCTTCTCGCCCTCAGCCCCGATAAGTAAGTTTACTTACATTTACATATTATTAGATGCGAAGTATCTTAAGGCAGAGCTCAATCCAGTGGTGGTGGTGGTGGTGGTGGTGTGCGGCATGACCACCCTTACTGCGCATGGGCATACCCTCTCCACAGACCTCCTCTCCCCTCCCCCTCTCCACTTTCCCTCCCCACTTTCCCTCGCCCCTTCCCCTCACCACTTTCCCTCTCCCCTTCCCCTTTCCACTCTTCCTCTGAAACGCGGGCTAGACATGCCGAAATTCTCTCCTGCGCAACGCCGCGATGAGCTCGAGCGCATGCGCGTCCCCCCCTTCTCCCTCCTCTCCTACGCTGCCCCCCTCTCGCCTGCCTGTCGACCGCGTTCCCCGCTCGCCCTGTGAGAATTAACGGCCAGGCTAGATGGAAGATACGACGCGCGTAGCGTCCCTCTTCGCGTTCCACGACGCGAGGTCGGTACATGCCCAACGAACGCCAACGGAACGCGATCGTGCAAGTGCTCCGGATTCGCATCGCCTCATGGTCCCCTTTAGCGGGAGATGGTGTAATTTTTTCCTTGGTGCGCGCCTGCTGTGGGTGAGGGGGATTTTTTAAACATCCGCTTCTGAGGTCAGTCAATACAAGCTTCGCTTGAATTCGCTTTAAAAATGGTTGACGACTCAGAGAACTATGTACTCAGGTATGGGAGAGCGGTAAGCGGCCTCGGACAACTGCGTTCATGTAATGGAACTTACTATACAATTCATTCATTGCTACCATAGGCCTCGACAGCTGGTATGGTGGCGCTGCGGCACTAGGACAGTCAGCGTCACCAGTAGCGGCCGCGCGCGTGATCCCGTCGTGACATGTTGCGGGCGCTCCTAGCAATGACACTGTGGAACAAGCAGCGCGCGTTATTGTGTGGATTCCGCAGAACTGAACGCGTAGAAGGATATTTAAAATAAAAGCAGTCTTCTTCACGGCAATTATCTTAATGCCTAGAGTCATGTTTATGGCATTAGGGAGGAAGCTGTGTCTGCAAAGGGGCCTTCCGAATTCTTTGGCAAATGTGTTGTACAGGTGAAGAGCGTCGGCGTGGACGTCCGCCTTCAGATTATTAAAGTTTTATAAAGGTCTTGTGTTATTTACATTAAATAAAAGCATTTTTTTCATCTATAACGCGAAGAGCTTCCTATCACTTTTGCATCCGTTCTGTTGGTAGTTGGTGTTCGGGTTAAGCAAGAGAAAAGTTCGTTCGTTCCGTTCTTCTCGCTCTTTAGCGCTTGCTCGTTCCTTCGGGCTGCTCGATGATTTCTGCACATTTTCCCAGTTGTCTATAGAACCAAATGCACATTGTGAGAGCAAGGTGCACATGCAAGGCTGGGCTCCGAGGATGGTGTAAGCATGCCACCGCCTGGGTTACGTTTGTCAACAAGTGTGAGCACACATCCTGCACAGACCTACCATGCGCCTGTCTCTGGAAATCGCCACGTCCCCTTCTAGATATGAAGATCTTTAACGCTAGGCCGTAGGGTAACGCTGTCGCCTTTCCCATTGCACGCAGGAAAACGTGTCGGAACATATAGGCAAAGTGCAGGGCTATCGAGCTCCTTTCACTGTTGCCCAAGAAGTGGGCACTGCATATGCGGTTTGGGTGCTTCAAAAGTTGCCGAAGACCTCCATCGGGGCTAAAATATTAAAAAAAAGAAGTCACAGTTTCGCCGCAAGGGCGAAGCAATGAATGCGATAGCAAGAAACTAATGCTATACGAAGTGAGGCTCGCCAATGGATACTCTCAGTTTGAACAGCGCTCCTGTTGCAAAGGCGGCTGAAGCAGCGAAGGAAACTAGCGTGCTTCAAGTGTCGAGCTGTGACACTTTATAGTTCGCGCTCATCTTCTGTTTGTTCGTTTAGCGGCGTCCATTGAGCTCGAGTGACTTTCGTACGCTCCGTAACATGAGCGCGGACATCACGGTGAAAGCGTGAAACATTCCTCTTCCCCTCACCGCGAGAAAACCGCGCGAGCAGACAACGGAAGGGCAATGTTCTCGCTGCGCAAATATAAGAAGCGAGCGAGCTCGACGACGACTTTTAAATGCGCCCGTCGCGCTGCTAGCGCCATCTCGCTGTTAATGAAGAAAGCTTATTATCGCCTGCCGTCTGTGAGTCCGTCCAGCGGTAAAGGGTATGTATATAACGCTCGCCGTTAGCTACGTGGAGGATCTGCGTTTCGTGGCTTAGTGGATAGCGCCACTCGCTGCGGAACAAGAGGTCCCTGGTTCGATTCCGCGCTTCGGAAGCATTTTTCTGAATTATTTTTCTTTGGGGCTTTTATATATATATACATACTTATACATATACGGTGCATGACGGCGACGGCGACGGCAAAATCCAGCCGATACTGTCCATATAATTGCTATCGCAATAAAAGAAAAAAAAAACACGCCGTGAGACATCTTATGGCTTTCGACAGCTACCATTGCGAAAGTCTAAAGGTACCAACGAGACAAATTTCGAAAAAGACGTAAGATAACTTAGGGATGTTCTAAAAGAATCCTGTGTCACGACTTGGCCGTAATCGTAACTCCGAGATTGCATTAAAGAAAGTAGTTCACTATGCGGCATGCTGTGAAGCATCTGTTCAACTTGACATTCGAAATCGAATGTAACAAGGATATTGTGTTCTATCATTGGCTAACGCGAGAAACAAGTCCATAATGAAGTGATGGTAATCGAACGTAACTCTGCGAAAATATTAAGCTGGTGTTGGTAGAGCTACATCTTGAAGTGCAACTCTTCTGCAACTCTCGGTAAAGGGTATGTATATAACGCTCGCCGTTAGCTACCTGAAGGATCTGCGCTTTCTAGCGTAGTGGTTAGCGCCACGCTCTGCGGAACGAGAGGTCGCTGGTTCGATTCCGCGCTTCAGAAGCCTTTTTCTGAATAATTTTTCTTTGGGACTTTGATATATATATATATATATATATATATATATATATATATATATACTTATACATGTACGGTTCATGACGACGGCGACGGCAAAATCCAGCCGAGACTGTCCATATAATTGCTATCGCAATAAAACTTTATGACCACGACGACCAAATGTGCGCAATAATAGCAAGGAAATAATAAAAAAAAATGAAAAGCGTCTGTTTATCTCGCACGTTGCTGCGCCCTCATCGCTCGTTGTCGTGAGCCTTCCATATAAATCCATATAATTTTATTTTTGGAAGCTTATCGGCAGTGTTTTTGTAGGTGTTGTGACTGCCATACACGCAACAATAGCCCAGTTACGCTCCTGTTTGACCGCGACTGAGCATCGTCCT
The DNA here is from genome assembly GCF_013339695.2 of Rhipicephalus sanguineus. Classification (NCBI taxonomy): domain Eukaryota; kingdom Metazoa; phylum Arthropoda; class Arachnida; order Ixodida; family Ixodidae; genus Rhipicephalus; species Rhipicephalus sanguineus. The sequence continues at coordinate 138,374,399 of NC_051177.1, read as the reverse complement.
TTCGAACTGCTGCGGTTCTGCCCATACGCACCCGCTCGCACCCGATCAGTAGTTCGCCGCGCCGCGGGCGGCGCGACTTGTTCAGTCAAAGCTGCAGTACGCTAGGCCTATGTTATTGGATGTCTACGTTTCCCGTTTCGATTTCCTCGCAGTGATGTTCTGTACCGCACCGAAGAATTTCCTTTCCGAGGCACGAAAATTCCCTACTTCAGGCATTTTTCCTCGCATACATCGCCAAAAATCCCCGCATGGTTATATATATATATATATATATATATATATATATATATATATATATATATATATATATATATATATATATATATATATATATATATATATATATATATATATATATATATATATGTGTGTGTGTGTGCGTGTGTGTGTGTGTGTGTGTGTGTGTGTGTGTGTGTGTGTGTGTGTGTGTGTGTGTGTGTGTGTTTCCGCCTCTGCCCACTGTTTGCGCCGTTTGCGCCTGTGCTCTTGCACAACTCACAGCATTGCCTCCGAGATCGGCTTTAAATACTACGAGCTACGAGGGAGCTACCTTGGAGCTCGCTTCAAGGAGATATGCGATGCGGAAGAATTGCCGTACATACTCATTTGGGTACACACGGCTACTGAATAAAAAGAACACTTTATCATTATTATTACTATTATTTGTTACTGAGTGCCGTGGCGCACATTAATGATCCTAGTAGATAATCTATATCTAAGGGCACCACATTTTGTACAAAAGCGCACATAATTTTTTCAGTAATGGTGACTTAATCCTTTAAAATAAGGGAAGCTTTTGTCGTGAAGTTTAACATTTTTATTCACTTGATTAGGAGCGGTTGTGCAAACCGCCGTACAGAAAACAAGTTAAAAACTGTGAAGTGACTAGAACATAGTGACTGGGAAACCTTTCAGTCGACCTGCGGGACTTTTGGGTGCCCGGAACGAAAAAAAATTAAGGTCTTTCAAATATATAAAGATACGATCACAGCACTATGACTAGAACATGTCAGCCGTCTTGGGCAAACCGATATACCGACATCTTGAGCGGCTTGTTGATCTTTGGGTTTAGTTCACTCGAGTGTTCTCCTGTGCGTGAAGATTGATGTGTTTGTGCGTCACCTTGAAGCTGTTACAGCAGATCCCTTTTGAGCGAAATCTTGAACGCGCCACCATCGTGGCGTTCGATGTGTCACTGCCTAAACTATTGCGCTTCCGTGTTTTCACGCCACTCACCCACGATAAAATGCGCTCTGCGTCTGCGTTTGCATGTTTAGCGAGCTTCGCCGCATTTCTGAATTGTGGCTCGCCTATGCAATCTTTAACTTCCCCGATTTTCTTCCACATGACGTCAATGTTCATCACGCGAAGAGAAGCTTTCTGAGCTTCTGAAAGAGAATCTGGGAGCTGCATCCATTCAACCTGGACATCATGTTTGTTCAATCTCTCTGCAAACCTTTTTGCCAGCTCGGAGAGCGATGGCACCTGTTCACGGCCTTGATGTGATAAGGCAACATCAGCCTGAAGAAACGACGTTTCTTTTATCAGCGGGTGTTTGTAGTGTTCAACTGTTGAACTGCGGTGGCGTGAAACTGGCGGCATCTCTTTCTGAATTCGCCCTCTCCTGCGCTGTCCCCTTCAATCAAAGCCAGTTGTTCCTCGCATTCACTTCCCAGATAGACTTGTTCAAGGGGAACGTATGTGCCAGGGTCGTTCTCATTCACGTCGTAGCCCTTCATCTGGAGCTGTTTCGTTGTGACGAAACTCACCAGGAAGCTTTTTATACGTTTCTCACTTTCGTGATGCAGACTATGCCCGAGCACTTCATCTGACTGAAACAGGGCATTGAAAACAGTGATGCACTTGAGAGAGAACCTGAGAAAAAAAACAGGTACGCCCTGTTGTAAGGATTTCTCATGGTTTCAAGGCATCGATCTGCACTCAACAGCTTGTCTTCCACACGTGCAGCGAGGAAGAAGTGCTCCAGGGCAGTCCACTGCTCTAACAGCCGGTTAACGCAGCTAAACAGCGCTAGCCAACGAGTGTTAGATGGCTTTAAAAGCTTGTGTTCTTTCATTCAGAAAAGCACCTGAATTTCTTGTATCATCGCGCATCTTTTTGTGCGTCCCGAAACGTAGTTTACAATGCTGTGAAGCATCTCTTCCAGGGTTCTCGTTAGGCATGCAGCAGCACTTGCAGCAAGATGCGCTGAGTGGCATATGCGTCGAATAACGACCAGATGCTTATTCACTTCCATCAGGCGGGTCATTACCGAGTTGTACTTTCCCACTATAACGCTCGCGTTATCCGATGCAAGGCCTATGATATTTTTTAGTGGAATACCTCTTTTTTCGAAGCACCATTCGAAGGCTGAAAACACACTTTCGGCTGTCCCGTCGGCGGCATTAACTTGAACAAGTTCCAACAAATCTGTATTCATTTTTCCCGAAATCTTGTCTACATACCGCACCAAGACACAAAGTTGTTTCTGGCTGCTGATATCGGCGGTTTCGCCAGTTGTAATAGAAAACTCCGTTTCTCGCAGCGCTTGAACTAACTCCCCAGTTTCAACAGGTGCCGGAATGTTCATCACACTGTTAGCACATTTTTTTTCGGCCCAGCGTCACTTGATCTATCACTTTGGATTGAGAAATTTCTTTCAACAGCGGCACAAGGTGATCAACCACTTCGAACGCGACTTTGTGTGTAGCGAAGAACGCTGCCAGTTTGATCTCCGCCGTCTTAAATGGATCATTTTCAACGTGGGCTTTCTCAAAAATAGCACTTATCGACAGCGTGTCGTTGATCGAATTCATAGCCGCTGGTGTTTTGCGGTTTTGCCATGCTTTAGAAGATCACCCTTACCACGTTTAATTGTCACGCCGCAGGCTTTGCACTTCGCTTCTGTAGTCGTGTGCTTTACAAGCCATCCTTTAAATTCCGGCAGGCTGAGTCTCTCCGATCGAAACAGCTTCACGAATGTTTTTCTCGTTTGTTTTGCTCGTTTAGGATCTGATGGTCCGGTGCCGTCATCCGTGCTGTCATCGGAGTTCATGACTTCTGACAAAACAGCTGATGCAGCCAACGCGTGCAACGAAACTAGTTTTCCGCTCCTCTTTTGCTATACTTTTGTTTATCGTGTTGGATTGGATGCTATTGGCTTGTCGCGCACATCATCGCGAATTTATGGCGAGAAGATAATGGCTTCCACTAGGGTGTGCTGCAATGTCGATCTACGATCTCGGAGCTCATTGTGCACATGTGGGTTTTGAGTCTAACGCCCCGAGTGAACAAAAAGACGCTCCGTGTAAATAAATAGAACGAATCTCAAAGGCTATGATTTTGAGTGCTACATGTGCCCGAAACGATTGGAGAATCCGAAGGTGCCTCGTAACCGAACTGTTTTGAACATTACAAAGAAATTTTCCCGTCCCTGAAATTCCCTGCAATATCGCGAAGATTCCCTGTTTCCCTTTCGTCTAAAATGAGGGTGAAAAATTTCCTGAAAAACCCTGCACGGAACATCACTGTTTCCGCGACCGCGTCTCTGAAGCATGCCCACAATCATGAACCTCCTGTGTAGCACTGGTTGTCAATCGCCATTCGCACCAAACCATCAACGTGAACTGGTGCAACCGATCCACTCTTACACCTACCTCGTCTCGAAGTGGTCTATACGCCACGCCTTTAATGTGTAAGCATACTGGGGCGACTTCCCTCGGAAAATCGTGCGTGCCTCCTTCAGTAAATTAACAACAAGTAGACCAATCTTGGAGATAGGTGACCACTGAACTTTCAACGAGTTGTCAATAGAGAAAGACAGATGACCAACATTTATTTATGGCTTAGCTGTTGTGATCGGTGCCCGTATTACGGGACCCCAATAGTCGCTGCCGCTTTGCGGTCCCGCTAAACCAATTCCAGCAGAACCTGGGGTTCGTCGCAGCGCAAGAGAACCCACTCTGCATAAAGGTCTGGTTAGGGTAGGGTTTGGGTGAATTGAAAATGTTCATAGGAATGATGGGATGGACGCCGGCAGCTCACCTTGACATCAAAAGGCAACAACCACTTAGTAAGCATCGAGGGTTTCAAAGATGGATTGGCCATACTTTCCAACAGCCCCTGCGGAAACACTCCTCAATAATTACTGATTTTCATTGTGCTGAACTAAAGCTATTTTTTATTACATTCCAATGAACACTCCACCAGTTCTGAAACCGTAATCCACGAGCGCCCTTAGATTGATCTCTTAAACTTCTCGTACTCCAAACTACCTCATTTCCCGACGCGTTCATTTTTGCGACAATTTTCTTTTGCTTACTTATCTTACTGATGTGCACCTTGAACGGCTTACACCCGTGTCACACGGGCGCGCAAGAAGTCTTTTACGTAAGTGGTCTTTTACTATGTTGAAAGACTTTTTATGAAGAGGCGTTCCCTCGGAGTCACACGGCACCGACGATCTCTTTTTAGAGGTTCCTTTCGAATGCGTTACCGAAAGCGGGGCGCTTGCTTTCAAAACAGAACCAGCGAAAACAAAATTATGTATCTCGAAAGAAGATGTCCAAATTTATTCTATGGCACGCTTGTTAACATGAATTTAACAACTACAGTTGAAAAAGAAAAGGTTCACGCAGTAGTATCTTAAGAAGCGTTTGCACATCTGGCGGCCTTTATATATTATTGTGGCAACACTGGGCATCTTTTTTTTTTCTTGTTCGCGCTCTTGTCTGCCTCGCCATGGATGACCGTACGGAGGAAAAAGCGACAATTGCAAGTCTTGTAGCGTACCATCTCTCTCTGGAAAACGAGGCATGCAGACGCGGCAGGCGCTGCTGCGATGTCGGCGTAGACTTCCTCGTTGTGTTTCTGCGAGCGCAGTGCGTGCAGGTTATCCTTCCATAGCATAATTAATGTCCAGGTGTCCCTCTCAGACCACTGTACCCGGGGCGTCCTTTTTTCTTGGGCTGATTGCACACCGGCGTTCGCCTTTCCGCGCTCACTCGCGTCCATGCTCGCGTCTATGCGGGCAGCCATAATCCCAACCCGTTCGCCCTGTTTACAAGAGTACACAAAAAATAACGTTTAAATGGTTTTCTCACACTGATTACGACAAATGAAGTTTATTTTTATGGTGAGTCCAAGTGACACCGTAATAAAGAGTTGTCGGTTTTTTTCACCACTTCATAAATGCCGGCGCCCACTGGTTTCGAGGCTACTCCTTTACCGCCGTGAAAGAATTCGTCGAACGCCGTTTCCAGAAAAGACCGCTTTTGAAAAGGAGATCGCTCTCTGTCGTGTGACAGCGCGCGGAACTCGTTTTCGGAAAAAGTCTTCTTGCTTAAAAGACTTTTTAGTGTCCGTGTGACACGGGTATTATGTTGATATACACGTTCGCTTTGGCAGTTCAGTTGTGCCATGTGCGCACCCCTGCAATAGCACATGGTTGCTATAGAAACAAAGGCGTCTTTCCATCCATCGGCCATTACCCTTGTGTAGCGCTTCGTTACGTAAAATAAGTAAATAAAACGAAATACCTTGCAGCTGAGTGAAAGTTGTTCACAGAGGCTAATTAAACCAACCGGCCAGCGCGACTGTATCTGAGTGAGTATCTTATTATTTATTTTATTCACGTCTGCGGCACGCTGCAACGAAAGATACTCACTGCATGTGCAACACGTGGGGGTCAGCTTGTTAAGTGGCTTAATTCATCTCTGTGAGCAATGTCCACTGAACCAAGAAACGTTGCTCAACAGTGGACCGCCGTCTGCGTTGCATAGATGGCCTGCGCTGAACCGTCTGAAGCAAGGAATTCGAGATATTGCCTCAGGGGCCACGCGGGGTTAATGAAACTGACGAATACTGTAAGCTAAAGATGAAGAGAACATTGTGCTGCAAAAAAAAAAAAAATAAATAAATAAAGACACAAGAGAACGGAGACACGGGAGGAGCGGGGGTATAAGTGCCCAACATTTTTTTTATTGGGTTGCATATTCCTTCATCTTGAAAAGAAGTTCGTTTATCAAAGAAAGCACGTTATGCGTGAACGAATGTCTTGGAGCTGTCAACTTTTACGCACCTAATGAAGCACTGCCGGCCATAGAAAGACTTTAAGAACTGCAGGACTGTGTCTTGGTATTTTTTCAACACTCACAACAGCACTATGACCAAACCGAAGATATGGGTTAAGTTTGAACATAAAAAAGACACGGCGTCTTGCTATGAAATGAACATCAATAGAAATTGGCAAATATTTCGCGTACTTTGCTAGCAAAGCTAAATGAGAGGGGGCAAATTTGATTATGTCCTCCTAATTTGTTGAGTTCTGTTGGAGCCTACGGATTCTCGTCGGTTGTGCGCATGTAATTTACTCGAATAATAAAAAAAAACACCCCTCTGCTTAGAAAACGCGCATCCGGCCTGTTTCCGCTAACACTTGAATCGTATGAAGAGGAGCGTAGAATATATTTAACTGATACCTTTTACGCGAAAAAAAAGCTTGGCAATGACTGATAGTAATGGGCGTCAGTGGTGCTGATTAAATGCCTACCGAACTCAAAAATTACCGAATTTACTCTCCTTCCATCGAATATGCGGCAAACCTGAAATAGAATGCACCCATACGTGCTGACGTGTTTGCCACTTACCGGCAGACATTTCGTGAATAATGCTAGATTCTCTACGCATGGGAGTTGCAGGGTGATGCAGTCACGTTTCTCTTAAGTTTTTCTAAGCTTTAACATATGAAAAACTTCAAATATTTTCGGAGACTAAATATGCACGCCTGCCCAAGACTTTGCTTCGTCGCACATTTGCTGCCCAGTTGGCACCTATGGGAAGAAATAGAACTAGATATGTTCGAAAATTTAGCTGCTTTAGAACACAAGGCTCGCGGCGTGCGCCTGCGCAATGTTTACAGGTCAGATGCAAGAAAAAATTGAAATTGACTAGCAGTGTGCCGAGAAATGAAACCCTAGTTAACCTTTGTAAACCTAAGGGCTGCCCATGATGCCACCTTTGAAGGAGAGCACAATAGATAATGAACTGAATATATTAATTAAATTGTAAAAACGTCAGGCATATAACTATTCATTACCGAGGAGCTGAATTATTGCAACAAAACACAGCTGACTAGCTCAGCAAATCGTTTTTTTTTTTAGGGAATCGACTCAAGTTGGTGTCTATGTAAATGCGAGAGTATACTACGAGGCACAAAATTTTTGCTTTTGACGTTTTCACTCGGTGCTGCGGCTATAACAGTAGAAAGCCAGCGTCAGCCAACGCTTACCACCATTTACTCAACACTCACAATAGCAGTACTTTATTCATATTTAGCCCGAATTACTTAGCATTAGTCCACATTAGATATCACTTAATGATCATATGGCCAAAAGCAGTCAGTATGAATTAACACTATGTATTAGCCAAGGTTAAACAATGTTGGTAGCATGAGAATAAATAATTAAAAATGTTAATATTGTGAGACTAAATATGGCGGGCTAGTATATCACCGTTCATCATTCCAACTATGGAGATGTTCTCTAATATATATCATCGCACGTGCAATTTCAAACATGTCACGTGATCTTTGACACAGGATGTTCTTTTTATACAGATATAATATTTGGTATTTTTGCATGTCATGTGCCATACATCATTTTTCAGTGATCAAATGATAATCTTTTCTCCTTCGTGCCAAAAAGAATGCTACTTTGCGTTTCTTAGGTAGCTACGTGTATCTTTTATCCTGTTTTGCATGCCCTGATTGTCAAACATTTGTCTCGAAATTTCCCCTCGGAGCGTTGTTCCCTCACTGTATCGGCTTTTTTTTTTGTGCAGATAGAAATGATCTGCACAAACAGCGACAGGTTTCGTCACCACATCCGGTGTTTTAGCGAAAGTCGCGCCAATGTAGTTTCCTTTGTCTGCGAGTGAGGCAGCCGGAAATTGAAGCCCCTACGTCTCTCCAGGAGTCACGACAGAAGTCGGCCAACCACTTAGGACCTAAACCAACGCAGCTAGCTTCCTTTGGGTACAAAGTTCCTTGCAACGTCCACCGAGTGTTGTGGCCAAGCGCAACCCGCAGACGCGGAAGAGAAGAGACTTAGATTTGTAAAGTCGACAATGTTTCCAAGTTGCTGATGCAAGCAAAGCAGGCGCTGCCTTCGAACACCGCTGGATGAATACTAGTCACGAAGGTTCCCGTGACGTGCCGCGAATACAACGCCACAGGAAGGCTGCCGATGCAAATACGACTTGAAATAGGAGTAAATAAAGCAGAGAAAAGAAGAAAAAAAGAAATTCCCTATTCTGGCTTGCATCAGCATTGCCGAAAACTCTCACCAATGACTGTGAGAACAGGAAAAAAGAAAGTATTGTAACGACTTTCCAAACTTGCAAGTTGAGCAGTGTTGCGGCAAAGATAATCAATAATACGGGGTAAAAAGCAATACTAGGTTTTCTGATGGTTGAGTTATTGAAGAAAAGGGGATTTTTCTTGACAGAATTCAAACGATTCGTATGATCAACGCTATACCATAGCTTTGTGATTTATCTCAGGACGAGGTCCAACAAAAGGACAGCGCTAGCCCACCTAGCCCACCGATCCATCCTGTTACCATGAGATGATGATTGGCTGTTTTCGGTACTCTTTCTTCCAGCATTACTATATACATTTAGATGGAGCGAGAAAAACCTGGGAATTGACAAAGAAAATGAAGATAATTGCAGCTGAAGAATATAGGTCGATACGAAAAGAAATGGCAACTCCGATTATTTTTATATCTAAAGAATGAACGGTTAAAGAAGTACTTTCCAAAGGAAAGAGCACATAATAATAATAATAATAATAATAATAATAATAATAATAATAATAATAATAATAATAATAATAATAATAATAATAATAATAATAATAATAATAATAATAATAAAGTACAGTGTCATACTAGAATATTTGTTTGAATAGAAATATTCAAGTTTTCTTCTAACATTCGACGCATGCATTCCTGATTAAACATGCAAGGCTGGCCAATACCGGCACAATTTACGAACAAAAATGAGAAAATATCACGCGTGCGACTAGGTTTGTGTAGTCATATCGCAGCGGTTGTAACTGCAGATGAAAAAAGATGATAGCCCACGGTTGATTGGACGTTTTGTTCGTTATAACATAATGTTAATATTATAATAATCATAGCTAGAGTGCAGTTGTTTAAAAGAGCGACGCCGTGCGCGACCTCAAGTCGTGCATGTCGTGCGCCTCAAGATATATTACGCGCGTTAGTCAATCTGAGGACTGTACTTTTGCTTTATTATTGTACTTTCTTTCTTGTGCTTGTTGTTTATTGTACTTCTTGCTTATTGTTGTTATTTATTGTTGCATGCATTGCCCCCCCCCCCCCCCCCCCGTGTTCTGTTTTAAGCATCGGGACGGTGCTTTTTCAGAGGGGGGCATTGCCACGTGCGTTTCTTATTATCACTTTTGCTGCATTCAGTTTTCGCCCACAAAGACTGTCAGCAACGCTCAGCGCAAACCGCGCCTTATTGTTCGAGAAGCTTCGCGATTATTGTAGATTATTTCGTTAAGATTGCGCGCAAGACGCGAACACTCGAGCCTATTCTAGAGCTTGCGCGACAGCCAGCGATAACGCTGGAATATTCGACGGCACATGTATAAATGCCGACACGCTTCACCGCTTGTCAGTTTTATCGACGACCGACGCCCTGTTCGCCGATATCAGCGTACAGCGTGTATTGCTGCAGCTTGAGTTTTCATATCCCGGCCACAAGTTCGGTCAAATAAAGAGTTTCAGCTTCAACACGACAACTGCTGTCTTCATCGACATCACGACCCCGTGACAACATGCCAGTGTATTAGCGATGCAAAACTATTGGTAAATATATCGATAACAGCGATAGTTTCTTCGAAACTATCGATAGTGTAAAGAAGCTTTTGGTAATACTGCTATCGATAAACCATCGATAGTATTATAAATAGTGTAATCGATCGTACCATAGGTAGTATTACTGTAAAAGCTCATTAATTCGACACTCGTTCCTCGGCACTCGTCACTCGATCCTCGGAGCGCGCCGAGCGCGAAGCGCAGCAAATGTGCGATGCAAAAGAGGGAAAATGGGGTTCGAAGACACCGTAAACGAGGAGGCACTGTCCGCATCGCTATCGTCATCAGTTAGTGACCAAATGGTGGCCAAGGTTTTGACCACATGCGGATCCAGCACTCAGCGGCTTTGTTTCAACTTGATGCAAGCGCGGCAATGTCACAAAACTCAAACATGGCGGAAGCTGTTGAAGATGAAGAGCTTTCGGCCGCGGTCGGTATTCTTACACAAAACTCGCTTGCTACATTGCGATGGACGAACTATCAGTTGCGGCCATTTTACCTGCGAGAAAACTATGATCGCGTGCGCGTGGTGGTTGGTGGTGGCGGTACTTAATAAGGAAGGGGTGCAGAGTGCGTTTCGGGCTAGTCCGGCGCCGTGGTCGAAATGTGAATGAAGTCGAAGGATGACGAAAATTGCTGCCTTTACACTGCTCTTATGCAAAGTAGGTGCATAATTTACGTATTCACCAATAAAATGAAATTTCTTTGGTGTAACAGAAATTTGTTTATTGCTTTCTTGGTACTTTCGATAATTCAGCATTCGGTTACTCCGGACATCTTTTCTGGTCCCGTGAAATCCGAATTACCGAGCTTTTACTGTACTACCAATAATGCTACTTGTAGGGTTGTAAACAATTATGCTGTTTTTAGCCGGCGTTATTGCCAAAACATTCGCGATAGCACTACTCTGTTCGTTTAATTCAGGAACAATTTTCGCTGCAATAAATAAATTATACCCGCCGGTAAAATGTCGGAATATCTCCATCAATAAATGCATATTCAAAAGCAACCAGTTCCACCTTACAATTAACAAACGTAGTTTTTGATATTTTTATTTTGAAATCACAGTATGTGGGGTGGGGGAGGTAAGTGATTTTTAAACAAAATAGCAGGAAATGAAGAGAAAAGTGCACCCCGAAACAGCCTCTCAAAAAGCAGGATACCTCAGCAGTAATGCACAAGGGAAGGGATAAGGAGAGATTGAAATAGCATAGAGAAGAAAGATGGAGATCGGTTAGAGGGGATCGCGGACGAGGAACCGTCAAGCGCGAGCTACTACGAGCGTCTCCGAAATCACAAAATGCAATATTAATTATCGTGTGTCAGCCAAGTATTCTTCTTGAGCAACACAAACATATCAAATTCCTTGCCCTTAAGCCTGCTCCTGCCGTACCATATACCACGAACTTGGGGAACCAAGTTTATGCTGCAGTGGAGTTCGCGTGGCTGATTTTATACTATTCATTGTACTATCGAATTCACTATCGATAGCGCTATCGAAAGCTTTTTTACAATCGATAGTGCTGCATCCCTACAGTGCATTTCAAATATTCCAGATATACTCAGGAGAACAACAATAACACATAATGAAATGCGTTACGCTATACCAAAGTGCATACACGAAATGTGCTGTCAACCAAAAATGAAATTCAAACAGCTATAATAAGAAGGCTGGAATTTGGTTGCTTCACTTTCAATAAGCATTCACGCTCTCGATCAAATCGGTGATGTCTCCGAAGAGGCATTTGTGTAAATATATTTCACAGGGTGGACCAGTATTTATTACAGGCTGCATCGTGACTTTTCATTCGAAAGAATCGGCGCACAGCCTCGTCTTACACACATTTTTCCAAGGTGCCTGTTAACTGGCAGTCAACTTTCAATACAGACACAACTTGTGCAGAAAATGGCAGGATGTCCTCGCTATCGAAGGGTACGTACCGGCGGGACAAATTTAGTTGAGCAACAATATATAAAGATAAAAAAACGCGTTACACCTGAAAGCGTAAGAGACAACTTCTGCGTTAAGCTGCTCTTTGATAAACCAAACATCTCTCGAAAATCTGACATTTAAATTGTGTACGTTGTATGCAGCAGTTTAAACCCCAGGGCACACGACAACGAGGTCAGTTTGCAGTAATGCCATCGCTTGCGCCTACAAGGCGTCGCGAGGCCCGAAACCGTGCGCGCTTCAACCTTGGCGCCACACTTCAACTGTGTTTTGCTCAGTCGTGAACTTCGCAAGCGCTTTCGAAACTGCTGCTCGTTCAAAGTTCGGTGATCGAAATCAATCGCCCCTGATTTGTCTACCTTATCATTCCCCAAAGAGCAGCGGTAAAGTAGTCCTCTTACGCGAAATTTTTCAGAAGTTTGTCGTGGCTCGATAGAGCCTATTATTATTTAGAAAATTGAACGCACGAAGCCCTCTTTGTCTAAACGACGGCTCTGCACGGCAGGTCATTAACAACTAAATGCAAGCACCGTGAGGCAGGCGGGTATTATCTTTCGGCGCAAATGGCACTGCGTCCGAGATTGCCATATGAGCTACGATTTCGCAAGGCGGAGTTCGCGATTGCTTTCGGATCGAGTCGCCTCGTGATAGTAAGAAATGATGCACCTTAGAGACAACAATTCATCTTACGAAGCAGGCAATCCTGCAAGTGTCCGCCTTGCTTGCTTCATGAGTCTGACCATCTATTGTACGAAATTCTGGATTCCAGGGGCCACTAATGAAACCGCGGCCACGCGTGTGGCGAGAAAGCGGGCAGTCACCGCCAGACAGATAATTGGCAAAGTGCAATGACTGCTTTTTCACTGTTGTCGTATATTCCACGTACTTTGAGCATGTAAGCAAAAAGGCTAGAAACAACGATATGGCACAGAAAGGCCGTCCAAGAGCTAATACGTGCTAAGCGGCTATGAGGTCTGTCAGGTAGGCGATATTTTGCGACACCATTCTAGCTGGCATGAAGACGTTTCTGTGTCACTTCTGCTACGGTCAGTCGACTGCGTCACAGAGGTCTAGGTGTGCTTGTTATTATAGTGAAAGAGACATTTTGACGGTGGGAACGCACAAATAATGTTGCAGTGGAGTAAAAAACGTAGAAAACGGAATGAAAAGCGCAACCGATTGCCGGTGTTGGTCAGACGCTCTAAATCGCTCGCCTTTTTTCCCAACACAGGTGCCTTTCAATTGTTCTAAACACGCAAGAAGACGCATCACTCTGCATCGCTGTACTCAATGACGCTATTGAGCATGACGTCTGCCATGTTGCGAACATCCCAATGCCCGGAACAGGCTTGTATTAGACTCGTACGGCTGCCAGCATTAATGGGTAGCCCCATTTGGGCAGTGTGTCCAAAAAGTCCGTCAGGTAATAGCAGAAAAAAAAAAACCGCACTACCACCCCACGTTACTTACGAAAATTAAGGGAGCTTTGCACTAGTGGTGCCAAGCCTGAAGGAAGTGCGGAGATGGAGAGCCTTCTTTGTTTCTCCTCGGTTTTCTCTTTCTTTCCTCCTCTCTTTCTTTCAAGTTCTCTTTTCCAGTTTTTTTCAGCCTTTTTCTCTTTATTTATATTTTCGTTCCTATTTTTAATTTCTTCCTCTTTCTTTCTGTTTCTAGCTTCCTTCCTTTTTTTTTTCAATTGCGCAGAAATGTACGCAGAAATTGCGAAGAAATGTGAAACTATACAGAGTAACATTTAAGGAGAAAACGTGTACTGCTCGAGATGACTGATTCCCATCGTACAAGAAGCAAACAAACAATATCTCGCTCGTACACTGGGTCAGGAGATATAAGCTGTGACAACAGCGGTACGACTGACAACGAAAATTTAATGTCTGATGAAGCTTTCACGGCAGCTTTCTTTCTTTCTTTCTTTCTTTCTTTCTTTCTTTCTTTCTTTCTTTCTTTCTTTCTTCTTTCTTCTTTCTTTCTTTCTTTCTTTCTTTCTTTCTTTCTTTCTTTCTTTCTTTCTTTCTTTTTTTCCTTTTTTTCTTTCTTTTTTCTTTCTTTCTTTCTTTCTTTCTTTCTTTCTTTCTTTCTCTCTTTCTTTCTTTCTTTCTTTCTTTCTTTGTTTCTTTGTTTCTTTCTTTCTTTTCATTTACATATGAAGCTCGTTCGAGCTCGTACAAAGCTTGCGTCGCGTGAGCCTTACATGTGGTTTTGCCTGCGTTAATGTCATCATCAAGGCACTCGAAGAACAAGAGGAAGAAGAGTTCTCTTTGGCGCGAGGGCGCGCTCAGGTGGCCATGCTTCGCCTGCGTTACGCGAAGCTACGACGACAGCATACGATCACAGCCTACGACAGCCCGGCCCCTAAAGTGCTCCGCCCTTAAAATACACATGTATGCGAATGAATAATAAACCACGCGACTTTTTGGGAGGTGTGTCCGCGGCAATATTTATTCATAGCACTCTTTGTTTTGGGTTCGACCATAGCCCTCCCAAGTTAATTCACTGGTTGCAAGTGCAGCGCTCGACGCGTCTTCTTTTCATCGCCCATGTCCCAATCTGTGCTCCTGTTCAATACTCAATAAAGTAGGCTTCCGGTAGTGCAGTAACGGCCCTACTCGCGACCCAGTATTGAGCCCTTTTCCAATACCGGGGTAGAATGCGCGTTGTTGTAAGCCCATTGAGCATCTGCATAACAGCGGCGTGCAGATGTGGAGTGATAATGACGCATGATTATACGTTTCATACTTTAGTACCCAGAAGTGAGGCGTTTCTATATATTTTGTCGGAGGAAGGTAAGGACGTTAGAAGACGAAGTAGTGTGTATTGAGGGAGGCACACGCAACAAACCGTAGTTTGGGTAAATATTTTTCAAGTTAACTTACCCAAAGTTCGCTCCTACATAACATAACAGCAATAAATGGAAAGACGTTCAGGCGGTATTGTTCTCTGCGGCCGACGGGGGTTGATTGGAGAGGACATTGCCGAGACTTATTATAATCTTTTGAACGCGTTCGAGTCGATAAAGGCGCTGGCTTTGTTTTGCCATAGAGAAGACATAGTACATTTCAAGTGAGATAACAAGGTAAATATTGAGAAATAGAAATAAAAATAAGTAGAAATTTTCTTGGGCATATCACTGTATCTGTATGTAGCCCCTACAGTGTTCTTCGACATTCTGATGTACGTCAGTTCTTGGTTAATTTAATTGCTTTCTATTGATTTGAGAAATCAATAGCGGCATTGTTTTTGTTTATTGCAATTATTACTTCTGTTTTTTTCTATTCCCTCCTGTGCTAGGATTTCCTAGATACTTTGTTTTATGGGGCCTTGAACTAGACTTTGGCTGCACGTCCAGCAAGTGTTTGTTATCTGTATATATAATATGAAACAAAAATTCTGATTTGATTTGAACAACATGGTTAACATAAACTGCCTTGTGCTTTAAGTACAAGAGGTTTAGATGATTCGGATATCTTGCATACTTTACTTAAATGAGTGGTCGAATGAACGCATAAAAAAAGTGGCTTGAACACGAGATGCGGAAAGCGCATGCCAATTTTCCTCGTGCTATTGAGATAAACAAGATGTTTCTTTTAACTACTCAGTAAACATATCGAACAATGTGGAAATGTTACCCACGCTGAAGCCCCGGAAGAACCAACTGAT
>NC_051177.1:138234226-138358768 GCF_013339695.2 Rhipicephalus sanguineus | reverse complement strand
CTTGTAACAGCACGAAGCAGGTGAAGTTCGTTGTAAGTGGCTCTCAGCACTGTTGTAGCACTGTGAACCTTGTTGAAGGTTGTGCAGAGAGGCCGCCGATGCAGGAACCGGCGGCTCCACACCTGGGCTTCCAGAGCAAGCGCCAGTGCTGCCCGAAGGTTTGCAGGACGGCCGAGGCGCACGAAGGTCTGTGTATCACGGTCGGATATGGCATCGACGAATCTGGGTAGCAATACGATCCAGCGTAGTTTCAGAGCTCCTGCGAGCGCTTTGCGTGATAATGTTCGACTGTATTAGCGAGGTCACGGAGTGTGGCTTGCCCTTGACGCAGCGTTCTCAATTGCGCGATGTCTACTGATCGGAATGGGGCGTCCCCAAACCGAGCCTTGAGCGCACATACTAAGTCGTTGTACGTGGAACGGCCGACGTGTGGAAGACAATTCAGTAACTCCGCTGCCGTAGAACGGAGTTGAGCAACCAGGACGAGGAGTTTTTCTTCTGATGTCCAGCAAATAAAAGAGGCAACGGATTCAACTGATTCGAAAGGCTGCCCATGACGTGGTACCATCGTAGGTAGGCGGACGTAATGACATACGACCTGTACCTGAAAGGTGGTCCGCAGGCTGAGAAGGTGTACGTCCTGTGGGCGTCTGTTCAGCTCGTGGTGTAGGTTGTAGAGCAGCAGTGGAAGGCGACTCGAGTGTAGCAACTCGGGCAGCGAGGTCTGCGAGGAGGTTAACCGTAGCGGAGAGCCGCTGTTACCATGGCCTCCACAGAGAGAAGGCGCGTGGCCAGCTGGTCTCCAAAGGCCTCGTACGGATGGCTGAAGCCCGACGCAGTTGCAGGGCTCTCTGCGGTGCGAAACGACAGGGGGCTGTCGCCGGTACAAGAGTTAGCCGTACGTTCGCAGGCATCTGGCTGCGAAGCGGGTGACCGTGGAGTCAAGTCTTGCGAGTCCGGCTGGTTTCAGGGAAGCATGAATGAACACCGCTGCCACCAAATGTAACGAGACGTGCGAAGCAAGAGGTCTTACTGTTTACTGCAAACCCCAAGCATCACTGCTGAACGCAGCCATTCTTGCTTGCTTGCTTGCTTGCTTGTGCCCGTTTGTTGGCTCTTACCCACTACGGGGGATCGGCCATGAAACCGGCGGTTAATTTAATAATATTTTTTAAAAGAATGAGGAATAAATCAATTGCCGCAGGAATAAACGGAATTTAATAGAATGACTAGTCGATATGGAATAAGGAGGAGAATAATACCACAATATGAGAAACAATTACCGAATGATATGAAAGGAATTCTGGGAGTAATCAAATTTGTTAAGGGAATAAGTTAACAGGGAATTCTCCGTGTCTCACCGCGAGAAATTCGCATAGTGCTGGAGCAGCACGTTCCTGTTGCTGAACGCCAAGAGAGACGCCCCAGAGGGAAAGAATATTTTGAGAATTCAGATTATTCCTTAAGTGTTCTGATAAAATTTCGAAATGCTTTTTCTATGCTAATGAATCGACGGCAGGTAAGCAAGAAATGATCAATGTTTTCAGATTCCTGACAAAAATAGCACATAGGAGATGGCACCCAGACCAGACCTGTATAAATAAAAATTAAGTGGGGGTAGCCGGCATCGCAATTTTGTAATAGCCCTTCCAGTCTTCGAGTGGGACACCATTTATTATTCCAGCCGAATGAAAGATGACCATATTCGGGAACTGGTAATTTCATACTTTTGGCATCTTGAGTTAGAGAATACTTCCGAAATCTCGAATCAGTAATAAAAGCTGTATCAGGTACAATGGACAAAATAGGACCACCCAGAGACCACCGCGCGAGAGTGTCTGCCATCTCGTTTATTAGTATGCCACAATGACCTGGGACCCATACCAATCGCACGGTACTCAAATTTTTTGGGATTAAGGAAGTGAATGCATTTAGAACGGGAGACTCAGAAGCAGTAGAAGATAAAGATGTACATACTGTCAGCGAATCAGTAACTATAACAACTGATGACTCATTTACTGGTAGTTTTCGAAGGGCTAATATAATTGCGAGGAGCTCAGCTTCGAATATGGGAGTATAATCTCATACCCAATGCAGGGGAATGGCCGATAGAAGGTGAATTTTGCTAATATTATCTTAAGGGGGTCGTTCGTAGGAGCTATTATTAACTAATATAATGAAGTGATGTTTTTTTCTCTACCGCGAAAAACACCGTGGCCCACACCCACTATCCGAACGTCTTCTTTTTCTTTTCCTTGCCGTCAACACAGTTGTTATTCCGATGCTACAATACACACACACACACCACACACACAGCACACACACACACACACAACACACACACACACACACACACACACACACCACACACACACACACACACATATATATATATATATATTATATATAATATATATATATTATATATATATATATATATATTGTGCAGTAGAAAAGAAGTCGACAAACCTGTGCGTATCACACGGCTACGGCGTTATCAGTAGTTTAAGAAACAAGATTATACATCACCAAGGCACGTGGCTGTACTGCGGTACTGCGCATAGAAGTGAGAACGCGATATCATTATACAATAGTGAATTGGGACGTATTAAATACCCTAGAACTTGTGTGCAATGAAACTAGGTCTACAAAATAACAAACTTCCGCTAGCAGTAAGTAACACTTGGCCATGTATACAGCGGGATAATCGCAGCCCAGCGTCGGAATAACCGCAGATAATCGTATCGGTGCTTTTCTGTTATATATATATATATATAACTGAAATCTTCGCTAGACATTCATTCAGCTTTCAATGTAGGGCTGCTTGTTGATGTACCTTTCTTCAGGTAGACAAGTACGCCCAGCATGGCCCGGTTTTCTAAAGCGTGACAGATTTGTCATGCTTGGTTTTTCAACAAGGCATCCTTAAGTCTACAACGAAATAAAACATAGATTGGACAGCTGCTATAGGATGTACGATGGTAAATTGCGGTGACGAACGTGTAAAGTGCTGAGAAACACTTACGTACTCGATGATTTCCTTTCCAGAGTGCTAGGCACTATAATGTGCGGCCAGTTTCCATGAAGAAATAGAAAAAAAAACATCGTTTGACAAGGCAAGTAAAGAGTCAACGGAGAAAAAAAAAACAAGTTTCAAATTATTAAGTTGTTGGGCCAGTTGGTTCACCATCTTGCGCAGGGGGCGCGAGATGCTGAACATATTCACATGGTAGAAGTTTTGAGGGCGATGGAAAATCCTTGGAGCACAGGATGTCGCTGGAACGGAACCAGCGCCTTGACAAGCGGGCTTGTCTCCTTCAAGGTTGCAACTTGCATCCTTGAAGACAAGTCCGCTTGTCAAAACACTGGCTGCAGTGACACCCTAAGTTCCGAGATTTATCAAAGAAGGAAAGAAGATTACTTTTAAGGGCTCGTTTTCTTTGTTAGACACAATATTAATGATAACTAAAAGACAATAATGCCAAGGAAAGTATAGGACATGCTATTTGTAATAATTGGAATATAAATGTGAAGAAAGTATTGTGGACGAAAAGATAACTTGCCGCCGGCAGGGACCGAACTTGCGACCTTCGAATAACGCATCCGACGCTCTACCACTGAGCCACGGCGGCGGTCATCCTCCCTTCGGTCCCTGCCGGCGGCATATTATGTTTTCGTCCACTTTACTTTCTTCACATTTATAACATAATTACTACAAATTATATCCCCTATACTTTTCTTGGCATTATTGTCTGTCAGTTCTCATTAATATTAAGATTTATCGAAGCATATTATTGTATTACTCAGCCTAAAAAAAAAAAAAAAAATATGTCACATTCTGGGCGGCAAAACCTTGGAACTATTTTTCTGGTGCAAAAGCACTTACTGCAACTGGTATCGCTACCCTCTACAGTGTTACACCTGATGTGTGAAACGGAGTATGGATATCGACAGTACTTTCGCCGCGTCAAACTTTCGTGAAACATGGCTCACTATGCAACTATATGCCCGTGCGGAGTAGTTGCCATGGAGTAACCGCGCCGCTCGGCTGAGAACCCGCTACGTCACTTCAAGGCACAAAAAAAGCTTGCCTAGCTCAAAGTTAAGCCACCTGAATTGGTGCTCCGCCTATACCGGTATACCAAATTACCACTTCTGTATCACTGGGTTCACACGTTTCAATTGTGGTATGAAGAACTTTCCCGTTGTTCTCCACTTTACTACAGCGAGAAGAACATCATGAACGCTCATGGAGGGATCGTGTCCTGTTTACAAAACATTAAGGGAGGCTCTGCTATTGTCCCGGGAGCGATATTTTAACGGCGGGGTGTAGTGAATATATGTCATAAGTCGAGCTTGTCTCTATCCTTCGGAGCGAACTCAAATGCTTTCTCAAATGTTCTTTCTTTTTTTTCTTGAAAAAAAAAAGGCGTTGATGCAGAGTGCGTCGATTTTACGCAATGCTCGTTTTGTTTGCGCGCGAAATTGGCCTATAAAGTGGAAGGAAGGACGCATGTACCAAAAACAGAAGTAATTTGAATGGGAACACTTTCGTTTCCGCGTCTCCCAGCCGCATTTATAGTATTTAAATGTGACGCGTACTCTGTAATCCTCAGTTGTTAGCATCGCACTGATTTCAGCGCCGCATGCCGGCAGTTCGGCTGTATACAGAAAGAGCAGTTTGCGAGGTGAATGTGCGCAAAACAAACTCAACAGAGTCGCGCAAGAAGAATGAGAGAGAGAGAGAGAGAGACAATATATGCACCAGTCCGAAACTTTCAACGCTCTCTTTGGTTCCTTATTCTTCTGGTTTTACTCGCGGAAATGGCTAAACAAAAACTCACGCAAATCTGCGATGCCGTAACCGTCTTTTCCGCACGAAATGAAATTGGTTTCCGTGCGAGGGAGCTCAATAGCATCATTTCTCATCTTGTTTTCTTTTTCCGAACAGCGTTGCGGATTGTAGAACGCTATTTTCTTGTTTTGTTGATGTCTCTTACTTCGATGAAATATTGCGCAACTCGTTATTTTTGCTCGGCCAGAGATATATGATGAACGAGCTCACAGGGTACGCAAAAGAACAGATGTCGTAAAAAAAAGGGAAGTTCCATCCCAGATAAAACTGCGCAAAAACCGAGTAAGAAAGAGAGTGAGAGAGTGACACAGATGTGTAACGATAGAATAAGTCGATGGGTCTATCCCAATTCTCGCCGCAGCCGTGTGGTTGCCATGGCGACAGGAGATGATCGCCAAGCATGAATAAATTCAGCGAGGGAAGAGCAAAAAAAAAAAAAAAGACGGTATTTGATCGTTCAGTGGTGACTCGTGTCGCTTGTTTTCTCGCTGTCAGGGCATGGACATTTCATTTTGTGTGCACACTTGATTTTTCTCACGGATGAGTTGTCAGGGGATCGTGTTTGCTACTCCGCTCGTAAATGAGCTGCTCGCACGTGCTACGCCGCTGCGCCCACGGACGTTTAGCTCTGACGACGCGACTCCTACAAGCATCGTCGGTGCCTTCCTCACGCAACCCACGGCAGCTGAATGGATCCCCTTTCATTTGACAGCGCTCTGATCGCCAAGGATCGGGCTGCTGACGTACGCAGACAATCCTGGACGTACTACACCCGGAGTCATCGGTCCCTGTTTTGCCAAGTTCACGTGCTCTCCCTTGGTGTGGGAAATTGTAATAGAAACAAAAAGAAGGAAAGTAGGGTTAGGGGAGAGGGAAGGTGAATCATCGCGACGCCATGAAATGCGAAGTTCTTAACCAGCGGTCTTAGGCGTTACAGTGGGCGACGAATACCTGACATGTTTGATAAATGATGGCCAGCGGTGTCGGCGTACACCATTCGGTACCGGCGAACGCGTACTTTCCGCGAAAAACGCTAACAAGGAAACCTTAAAGGAGCCCTGACGAGCGGCTGTACATGCACGCTGCGGTAATGGGAAGACATTGGCTCTCATTGCACAACGCGTATCTTGGATCGTTGAATGGCGTCTCAATGTATTTTGGGGAGTTGATAATTCGAGAGAAACAAATGAGCATATAGAAAACGCCTGGGAGATGGCCAGTAATGTGGAGCCTTTTGGCCATCGCTGTTTCTTCTGATTTCCGTTTGAGGAAATTTTAGGCAATATGAGTTTCAAAAGCAGAATTGAAAGGACTGGACGATTGGGATACAGACTCTGACGGTGATTGAGATATGAAGAGCTCAGTCGATAGCCCAGCACGATCTCTGTCTATTTCCTCCTTCGTTCCATGTTAGGCCTCTCTCGTCAAACTCGCATTGGCTACACTCCAACTAGTACAACCGAGCAGTGTCGTCAGCCAGTACTCGACCTCAGCACCTCCGCGAACCAACCAACATAGAGAAATAAAAAAGGGATCATGTTAAAGAGACAGGGCGTACAAACACGGACACAAGTGAGAACTGAAAAGGCGCACAACGGCAGCAAAGAAAGAAGGCACGAAAACTTATCTGCGCATGCCCATGCAATAGGAGAACCTATCAATCCGGCGCACGTGGTGGTCTACGTGAGAGAATACTATTCGGACACTTGGTTTCAGGTTAATCGATGGTTGGCTCACGCATGCGCTACCACTGCTATCGATATGCTATGCCTCAACCATTAAACGCGTTTCTTCATTCCTGTGCCGCTACAAAATAATAATAATAATAATAATAATAATAATAATAATAATAATAATAATAATAATAAATAATAATAATAATAATAATAATAATAATAATAATAATAATAATAATAAATATTTTTTTCAGTACATTGATGGACAGCCGTAGGTACAAGCTGCTCTTCGAAGAGGCAGCTTGACAAGGGCCCACAACTACTTTTGTACAAAACGGCAGCGGCACCAGTCAGCAGTGTGAAGTCGAATGAAAAAAAAAACCCCTAAAGCCTTCTGGAAATATGTAAAAATAAGCAGAAGTGATGACACTTCCATTCCAGCTCTAAAAAAATCCGATGGAACTACTACAACGACAGACGCTGAAAAGGTTGAAATGTTTAATCATTACTTTAAATCGGTGTTTTCTGACGGTATAATCACCGGTACAGCTGCATCCCTTTTTTCCAATGTTAGCCCCGCCCACGGGATGCCTGAAATAACCATAGATGTAAACGGTATTGACTGTCTCTTGCGGGAGCTGGACACCTCAAAAGCTATCGGTCCTGATAGAATTCCATCATATATGCTAAGGAAATGTCATGGTATTATCGCACAGTATCTATGTATTGTATTTCAAATGTCTTGTAAGACTGGGTTGGTTCCACAGGACTGGAAAATCGCGGCTGTTAATCCTATCTTTAAATCAGGAGACAGAAGACTACAGACCCATTTCCTTAACGTCGGTATCTTGCAAGATTTTTGAGCACATAATATACAGTCAATTATTTAAATACCTCGAATCAGTCAGCTTTTTACTGCGTCACAGCACGGATTTCGTAACGGTCACTCATGCAATACTCAATTAGTTGAATTTCAACACTATATAGGTAAATCCCTTGACAATAATAAACACGTCGACGCACTATTCCTCGATTTCAGGAAGGCGTTCGACACAGTCTGTCACCGCCTGCTAAATACTAAGTTAAAGGGCTTAAACATACACAATAAAACCGAAAACTGGATTTGTAACTATCTAAACGGTCGTAAACAGTGTGTAGTCCTTAATGGTTGTAGCTGATCATACATAACAGTATCATCGGGAGTGCCCCAAGGCAGCGTTCTGGGGCCACTGTTGTTCCTCATATACATTAATGATATTGTAGATGACATACAGTCCCCCATTAAACTTTTTGCAGATGACTGCGTCGTCTACAGAGAAATTAATTCTATATCAGATATAACAATCCTGCAGACCGACCTTGATAAAAGAGTAAATTGGTGTCAGCGGTGGCAGATGAGCTTGAATATTAGTAAATGTAATCACATCCGCTTTTCAAACAAGAAATTGGAACGTCAAACAAAATACACCATTCAAGACACAACGATAAACACAGTCCCAGAGTGCAAATACCTCGGGGTGTACTTTACGCCGAAACTAAAACGGAACGAACATATCGAACACACAATAGCTAAAGCAAGTAAAATGTTGTTTTTTATTCGCAGAAATTTCAAGTCAGCGTCCAAAGATGTCAAAGAAACACTATACTTTTTACATGCTATATCTATCCTAGATTACGCCTCTATGATCTGGGACCCTTATCAGGACTATTTGATAAAAGCAATAGAAAAGCTTCAAAATCAGGCTGCACGATTCGTCTCCAGTAATTACAGCCCTTTTCAAAGTGTCACTGAATTAAAAGCATTGCTGGGCGGGGAAACTTTAACAGCTAGAAGAAAAAACTTAACCCTTTGCGGTCCGTTGTCGGGCAGCGCCCAACAACGCAACACGGCCGTAGCGGTCCGCTGTCGGGCCCCGCCCGACAAGGGTGTTCGTGGTTTAAATTTCGCTGTTTTCTCACTGCGGGTCGCGCGCATTTTTTGTATACATGAAGTGCCATCTCTTGAGGAATAAGTGAGCTTTGTTTGTTGACGTTTTACTTTTTTTACACTAGGGTGCAGGCTGTGCAGCACTATGTTCAGCACGGGGCCTAGAGCGTACCCACTCGCGCGCGCGGTTCGCTGAGAAGCATGGCCACGTTTTCACCGCGTGTGTTTTACGGTGGTGCTTTTAGCGAAAGCGAGGATGACTTTAGGGAGGAAGAGAATTACGTGCCTCCATCAGACAGTGATGACAGTGATTCAACAGAAGTGAGTGACAAAGACGACGATAGCGGCGGTGGAAACCTGCAGTAATAACCCTGGCCTGCACAGAGGAGAATGCTTTGAGCGGTATCATACGTTGCCCAAATATCGCTAAAAGAGTTGCCTGCAGAATACAGGAGCAAAAATAAATATCCTGTGCGTTTCTCTTCCACAGTTTGTGTTTTTATTCGCGGCGCCAGAAACTGGCGAAATAGTTTCGGACCGCTAGAGCCGGAAAGTGGGTAAAGGTTTTGGACCGCGAAGGGTTAAGGCTCAAATTTTTCCACCGTATTTTTTATAATCAAACAGGCATTGACAGCCGCACCTACTTGTCGGAACCACCCTACGTCTCGACCAGGCACGACCACTCAAAGAAAGTATGCGCATACAGTTGCAACACAAATCATTTTTCCAGATCTTTTTTTTCCACAAACTGCACAAGATTGGAACCTGTTACCAGAAGACTACGTTTCTGTACCTGATAATCATAATTTTTATTCCCGATTGTGTTTACAATAATGTATAATTGTGCTAGTTTTTGTTTCAACTTTCTGTTACCTTTGAACATGCTAACCTATTGTCCTTTCACTTGTTTATCTTGATGTTAAGCTTGTTTCATATATCTTTGTTGCTTATTTCCACTGTAAAACATGTAGCATATGATCTTACAGATGTCTCCCCTGCGATAACGCCTTTGAGGCAACGCAGGTATCCTGTAAATAAATAAATAAAGAATGCCACAAAGCAAACAAAGCGAACATTCAAAATAATACTAATACTAATAACTGTTGTGCCCCGCCACGGCGGTCTAGTGGTTATGGCGCTCGAATGCTGACCCGAAGGTCGCGGGATCGAATCCCGGCCGCGGTGGCTGCATTTTCGATGGAGGGGATAATGTTTGAGGCCCGTGTACTTAGATTTATGTGCACGTTAAAGAACTCCAGGTGGTCGAAATTTCCGCAGCCCTCCACTACGGCGTTTCTCATAATCACATCGTGGTTTTGGGACGTTAAACCCCAGATATTATTATTACTAATGACTGTTGTGTTCGCATCGCGATACGCTACACATGTCTTGCTTATCGAGCAGCGGTGATAAGTGAGGGAACACCGCTGCGCACGTGCAACCGGGAGACACTTGTGTATATGGGCGTGTGCCCTATGTTACTGCGTTTTTTGTGTTGTTTCGAGGCTGCCCGTTGGCATGCCGGGATAAAGGATTAGAAAAGCATGTCCTAGCTCTGATGATACAACAATGACAATAATGCAATTGTGTCTGTGTACTGTGCAGGAAATCTAGGCCAGCTTTCACATATCTGTTAAGTAGAATGGGAACTATGTAGGATAATTCAGCTTTAGAGGATTTTGTTTGGAGGGGTTCTTACTTTATACATTTCCTTATTTCTTGTTGTGAGCAATGTGATATTTGTCTGTAGTTGCGAAAGGTCATGCAAAAAATTGTCCATTTTCTTTTGTATCGCGCCTGATTGCCAATGATAATTTAAAAGCGTAGAGTTGGTGGACGGGTAACATACCAGCCTGTCGAAACAATTCGCCTGTGTAAGCATCGTACGGTAAGTTAAAAATGATTCTGATGTACTTCTTTTGCATTAGGTACAGTTTCTTGCAGGTTCGTGTTAGTTGTAGACCCCCATACCAAAAAAAGAAAAACAATAGGTGTGGTGCGAATAGAAAAGTGATTTATAGAGTAAGAGCTTGATTTTGTATGGTAACACTGTTTTTCGACTGTATATCATACCCACTACGCACGATAATTGTCCCAGGACACTGTCAATACGTTCGTTCTAAAGCATGTTGCCCGAAAATGTGACTCCAAGAATTTTTATGTGGTTTACCAGCTGAATTTGAGTATCGCCGTACATAAGATGCAGATTTTTTGTTATAAGCTTAGTTTTTGGTAGAAATAGTACCGCCTTTGTTTTACTAGTGTTTATGTTTAAATTATTGAAGCATGACCAGAGCTTTAGTTTCGCAAGGATCCCGTTCATTTTTTCCTAAAGTGTTACACTGTCTTCGGCCAAAACAAACGTGCTTACATCATCAGCATATAGGACGTATATCATCATCGGCATATAGAACAAAAAATTGGGGGGACGCTTAAGCTTCGCCTTTAAGAGTTGAACGCGATAGGGATATCCTGCCCCTAGTGCGCACTTCGAACACTACGAGTGTTTAACAGAATGCGCGCACTAAGGTGTGTGCCTTATGTAATGGGTAGCATGCTTTAAACCAGGGGCCATTATGCGCGAGAAACTTTTTCGAAGCTGCGATGCACCCACTACGTGGTCTTAAAGGAATACGCGCAGTAATGTGCCTTCTGTAATGGGTGGCTGTCTTTAAACCACAAAGTCGTTATGATAGTGACATGGCGTGACGCGCGATGGCAATGTACGCTTGTACCACGCAATATTACTGCGATATTACATCTCGTACTGTGACACTTGTATACAAGACGCGTATTTTTCGGAATGATCAAAGTTACTTTCAGTGCAGCTCCAAGCAGAGGCGTGGCTGTGTGGTAGAACACCTGCTTGCCACGCAGACGGCCTGGGTTCGATTCTCACCCGGACCCAATATTTTTATCATTTATTTTATTTGCAGCTTTTTCGATTTTTCGGTCACGGACAAGATGATGATTTTTCGCTCACAACCAACGGTGCCGACGCCGACAGCGGAATTTCTGCGATACGAGCTCTTTAACGCTATCGCGTTAAAATCGCGCATTCATTGAGTTAACGTGGACACATTGTTACGTGGGGCTCTACAAGTGAAATAATTTAAAGGAGGAAAAAAAGGAAAGAAATATATAAAAAGGTACACCGAAAACCATCGAGCGATGTTTGTGACAGACAATGCGTATAGCTTTATCGTTAATGAAGCGTGTCATAAACTACTTATCTGCACCCACATTCGATTGAACGTCGACTAAATGATACTCCGCAGACGTGAAAACGCGCACAACGTCTCAACCTGGCGGCCTGCACGAAGGAGGGAACCTGTCAGTTAGATCAGCAGCGCAAAGTCAAGCCAAGCGTCTGAACGCACGCGCTTTCACGCGAGACGTCAATAAATTTGTTCAATTCCAGCGGATGAGTCATGAATATGCGGTGCAGCGGTTAGAGTTCCGGTACTACTGGCATAGAGTTGAAATCCCGCAGTCCGAACGCGTTTATGTTTAACACGTGGCGTGTGTGCATGCGTACGTGTATGTGTATGTGTGTGCGTTTGCGTGCGTGCATGTATGTATGTGTGCACATGTGCGTGTGTGTGTGTGTGCGTGTCGGTAGGTTGGTCAGACCAAAGAACTTGGAGCTAGCGAACGAAATGACTAGCGCGCTTCAATTGAAGAGAGGCAGGTAGCTTAGTGCTGAAAAAACAATAACAAAAAAAATGAACGAGCAGGAAGCACCACTCAGAGGGAACCTGTTACCTGAATATCAGCGCCTGAGTTACTGATAGTCGACCAAGTTTAGAAAAATGTCCATATTTTTACAACCCGCAAGGCAGTACAGCGTCGTTTGTGGATAGGCAGTTGAAGTGAAATAAAGCGAGTGGAAAGGAATGGCCACCTTCTCGAAACGAATGGACCAAATATGGCGGAAACACACGCACGTGCAAGCGTATAACCGTACGCAAAAAAGAAGACAATCATAACACAGCGCTTAAAGAGCTATTGTAGCGTTATTTTTACGTTATATGAAGTTAAAACAAAACACCATTACTTTCGGTATCGGATGGCTTTCACTATAAAGAAGCCTTGAATGCTTTAATAAGAAATTGTCGCATTCCTTCTCACTGTCACTGAGAATAGACGAGAACTAAATCGCCGGTTTACAAGTTCTTGGCTAGAAAAACACGTTCGTGCAGTTTCCCTTGCATGAATTCCGTTTTCTTTGACAAGTCTGTTCAAATGTACGCTTTAACAGAGGGTAAGAGGGCAGCAGAATAGCTTTTAATATTCACAGCATTGGGCTTCTGATGAATCAAAAGTTCTATTGACGTCTTCATCATGAGAGGAGCCTTTTCCAAGAACTGCGAAGCCCCCTCCTTTGGTTTCCAGCAGCAAAATGTACAGTTTTTTTTTAAGTGCGACGAAACCTATTTCATTCCTGTTTTCTGTCCCCTGGACGGTTTCTTGGTAGCTGTCATTAATAAGCAATGAGCTCATTCCAGCAGGCATCGCTCATTTGGTACTGCAATGGTACCTTTAGCCACTCTCTTATTAGGCGCGACAAGCTCACCAGGAGACGCACAGGATTGAAGTGTAAACTTTGGTCTCTTTTCGGGTATGGTTATAGACTTTGGATGTTTGAAATGAGTAAAGAAAAATTGGATGCTTGAAACCAAATTCGTGAGTCAAGTTTCTGATATCGTGCTTGAGGGCTTTGTTTTCGCTGAAGACCTATCTCTTGCGATCAGACAGCGTGCGCCGCAGTGTTTCGTCCTGCTCGAAATCTTTCTTGTTCAGACAGGCATGCCATGAAGCTTACCAAGCCGAGGTCATTACACGGCCCTTTTGAAGGAAAACTGTCTCTCCGTTGCATTTATTGGTGTTTCAGACACCGGTGACAGTGATCGCCGAGCGCGGAATTGGATAGGAGCCGACGCTTTTATTGTTTGGGTAACTATTATTGCAGCCATCGAAGCACCGACTTTGCCGGTGCTCTGCAGTCCTGAGTTCGTCTACGTATATAACGTTGCCGACGCTCACGGCCACGCTGAAATTTCGGCTTGAATATTTTTTTCTGAAGCTTTCGAAATACATTGGCATGCTAGAAGGCGGCGACCTTATCGCTTTATTCGCCTGCATCCAAAGTGTTCGCTGCAGAGGCGTAAAATAGGAGCCTTGGTTTTTTTTTTTTCTCTGAACACTTCGCCTTCCGCGAAGGCATCCGTAAAATCAGTGCCGAGAGCAGTTCGACACGATGTTCCCATGGACGCACAGTTTCATCTTGCACTTTTATCGCTTCGAAGAGACAGCCCTGAGATAACTGAGACAACTGCACACGAAAGAAGATAAAATTGCTATCCTTACCTTGTTCTGTGAGAGCTGGCAGAGACTAATGAGGAATGCAACCAACGTGGAATAATATTGACAGGTATCACACCTTCCGAAGGAATCCAAGTTTTGCGTTGCGTTTAACGTGAGACAAAGTATGCAGCAGATTCAGTGACACATTCCGAACTTATTGTTGCCGAAATGACAATTTCTACTGTCTGGTGAGGTAATGGAGCTTTACGGCATCAAAGAAAAGCGTGCAATGTGTCTGGAACTACGCGGTATTGCCTCGCGAACATTTCTGAACCAATGATGTCCTCTAAAAGCCTTCTTACGTAAAAGTGCAACGACCGGTAATAAGGACCTGGAGAGTTCTAGAATTGCGGACCCATGACACTGGGTCCCCAAGCTGCGTCGGGTAGGCTGCTCTTGTGTTCCGAGGAGCAGCAGAGTTTGAGAGTTGGGTCAAACGCTGGCGGCGTAGGGTCAAACGCACGGGGCGCCACACGTGGCCAAATTTAAATTTATTTATTTATTTATTTATTTATTTATTTATTTATGATACATCAAAGGCCCCTAAAGGAAAGGGTTTTACATGAGGGGTGGGCATATCTACAAAAAGAGTTCTTCTATGATGCGTTTGAAGATGGCTAGGTCGGAATGAAGCACTGCCTTGGTGGGAAGGTCATTCCAGTCCCTTGATGTCTGGTTGAAGAATGAGGAGGCATGGGAGACAGTGTGAGCTCGAGGGGGGTATACGGTCTTTTCGTGGTTGATCCGGCTTGAGTGGCGATGTGCGGGAACAATGAGATCGGCGTGGGGCGGCTTGTGAAAGAACTTATGAAAGAGAGAAAGGCGAGCAACTCGACGGCGTGATATAAGGCTGGGAAGGTTGGCTTAGGATTTGAGTTTCGATAAGCTAGAGTTGTAAGAATAGTCCGAAAAAATGAAACGTACGGCACGGTTCTGTACTGATTCAAGCATGGTAATGTGATTATGTTATGCGAGACGCGGGCCACACTGCGTCGTGGCCTCCGTTGTGTCTGCGCCGTCTCGCTGGCGACCCAAGACGCTTTGGGGACCCACGCTAGTTATGCGATTTTTGGGTCTTTCATCAACGCGAGTGGAAGAGCCCAAGAGCGGCTTGGGCTCTGCGCATGCGTCCTGGCGGCTCGCAAATTACTTGGGTCACCAAAATCCTTGGGGCCCCAATTCTAAAACTCTCTGCTGTTATCCATTATTGGAATCATCCGATAACGACGTGATATAAGTACACACATTCTACACATTTTGATTAAAGCACCCCATCGTATTGTTTCCTTGCCACAAATGGGACAGCCTGCGACACTTTCGGTCAATTCCACTCCATCACGAAAGAAAGACGTATGAAGAACCATTTAGCCACGGCAAAGTTTCCTTTATCGCGTCTCGCATAGTTCAAGCCCTCAAGTAACCACTCAAGGTATCGCTATGTCGTCATCAACTTTTAGCCTACTGTGTTTTCTTTTCCTGACAGTATTATTATGATGACCACTTGCATAATGACATTACACCTGGATAAAATCAGTGGCACTCACCTTCATAGTGCCCACGCTAGGACATCGACGGTGAATACAGCTTAACACATCTCCTACCATGATTAATCAAAGAACAATTCGGAAGAAATAGATTTTTCATGTAATTGCAAGCGAGCACGTTATAGTCTGTTTCAACAAGCCTATGTCTTCTAATAAATATTCAGTTGCGAGTCAGTGCTGTGGTTTGTGTCCTCTTCTCTTGTGTCCACGTCGTCGTTGCGCTTAGTTAAACATGTAGCGGCTAAGTTAAACATGTAACAGCGGAACCCACCACCTCTTAATGTCTAAAGTACGGGAGTAATATTGCCACGTGCATTTCTTATTATCACTTTTGCTGTATTCGGTTTTCGCCCACAAAAACTGTCAGCAACGCTCAGCCCAAACCGCGCTTAGTGTTCGAGAAGCTTCGCGATGATTGTAGATCATTTTGTTAAGATTGCGCACAAGACGCGAACACTCGAGCTTGTTCTAGAGATTGCGCGACAACCAGCGATAACGCTGGAATATTCTACGGCACATGCAGAAATGTCGACGCGCTTCACCGCTTGTCAGTTGATCGACGGTCGACGCTCTGTTCGCCGCTATCAGTGTATTGCTGTAGTTTGACTTTCAGTTTCCCGGCCACAAGTTCGGCCAAATAAAGTATTTCATCTCTGACTGCTGCCTTGGTGGACGTCAAGACCACGTGACAATATATATTGTGTTCTCGCACCTTGTTACAACGGAAGCTCTTAAGTATGGGCGGCACAAACAATAGCAACTAATTGACAGACTATAGTCCCGAAGCAGCACACTAGCTTCGAGTGACGCTGGGGTAGATGGCCAAAACGGAACCAGGGAGTGTAAATGTAGTGTAGAAATAACGTTAAACTAGAAATGACGCTGCACAAGAAGGTAACATTCCACAGGTGCCAGCCCAGCTCACTGCGGCTCTTGCACGTGCGCTCTCCCGTTCAGCTGCCTTGGCCGCCAGTAAGACTTCTTGGGCATAGGTACCGTGTAGAAGTTTACAATTTTAGCCCACGGCGCTGCGGCACCATACAAGGCTGCGGTAGCGGACGCTAAATATAAATCGCCTGCGTTTGAATTGGCGCTGGTAGAAAGAGCTGCTTGAAAAGTACCGAAGGCCGGCTTGTTGCGCTGACCGCGGGATTAGCTCGAACACTTCAAACCGGTGTCCTTGTCAGCCGCAGCTGTGGCTGGCGTTTTCGCAGGATCATGTTCAGGGGCATTACGTCGACTTATACATTCGCGCTGTGGTCGGCTTTCGCATAAGCAGAAATTGTCGGAGAGGCAGCGGAAGTCAAAGCGGAGGAGGAGAAGTTAAAGAGTCTGCTTGTTTGCCTCGCCTCACCACTTCAACAACTCGTACTCCGAGATGTGCCAACGTATAGATAGATAGATAGATAGATAGATAGATAGATAGATAGATAGATAGATAGATAGATAGATAGATAGATAGATAGATAGATAGATAGATAGATAGATAGATAGATAGATAGATAGATAGATAGATAGATAGATAGATAGATAGATAGATAGATAGATAGATTCTGCAGAATTACTTACACTGTATGCTTTAACTACAAGTTACATAGTCCATGAAGCCAGTCGTCACTTTTATATCCTGGAGACCCTCTGTTGGCTACAAATTGCATGTCAAATGCTCAACTTCTTTTCGCGCCGTACTGAATGCTATAGATACGTTTAAATCCTTTGTGAAAACACTTGACCTTATGTCTTCTCCTTCACTGCGAGGTCAAGTTTAAAATTTTTTTCATGTTTTTTGAACACATTAACCCAATCGATAAGTTCTAAACTGGCTCACATTTGTTATCGAACCTTTAAATGCGGTGGCCATATATATTTTCTTTCCTCATTTCCTGCCCTCGTGCTCCAAGGGCATTTCTGTCCTCTATCTTATTCCAAGAGAGGGTAGCTTGTAGCCGCCTTTATATACGGTGGAGGAATTTTCTTGATTTTAAGAAATTTCGCCTCTCTCTGTCTCTCTCTCTTTCTATCTCTCCCTCACAGTCTCTCGTTTCCAGACAGTAGCTACGAAATCTCTCGTGCTATTGCGAGATGTCGCCTGGAGTTTCTGCACGATGCCACATGCACGTGCCTGCAGCGCCCACTGTAGTTGTTCGCCTGCTGTCTTTATTGATTTCCTTTAGTCGACTACTTGTACAGCCAGCTGGGCTGCAAACATTCCGCCGTTGTACTATCGGTTACACCATAAAACGCGTTAATAAGTAGAATAGAGTACCACAGTATGCAGTCCTAAATTGATAAATAATGCAGAAAATTACAGCAGAGGCGGCACACCCGGTGCAGAGCTTACTTCACGCAAACACTGAAGCCTGGCGACTTGCGTTGCTGCAGCACGCCGTGGGTCGAGGTGAGCATGATGGTTAAATGCATGAAGTGGAAGAAAAGGAGTGTTTTTGCCATTTGAGATGTGAATGTCGACGATACTACCCCGCTCTATAACCGTTGTCCCTTAACCATTGATGAACAAACAGTGCGCGGCTATTTTAGCTTTGATGTTCAGCGGATGGCTCGGAAAAAAGCGGAAGCCTTGGAATTTCATATCTCGATAGTGGCATCAGAGGACCTTTCGATGTCTTGGTTCTTTATTATTGTATGTCTTGTCGCGAATGTTTCGTGACAGTCGGAAAGAGGTGATTCCCTAAGAGTACTTCCTAACGGCGGTCTCGTAACACACTTCATGCATTCTTGATGCGACACTGATCTTCGTGCGGAGGGCAGATGCACGTACCTAACCGAAATGGGTACGTTTGGCGGGGATCTTGACAAGAGGACCTTATAATATAGCTATGAAGAGATACAGAGCGTTGATTGGGGAATGCCCCCAAGAGCATTTCGTCGTTCTCACTAACACACCGCGAACAGCGTAATGGTCTCGCTAGTTCCATTTCTACATTATTCACAACGACATGTTATAGCAGTACTTGAGAACGAAGAAATACTCAACAAAACAAGGAAACGAGGGCAGCTCCGCATTATACCTGCGCATGGGCGTTCACGATTATAAAAGAGAAGGCAAAGAGAGCTTAGTTAAGGTGTGGCCTTCGTTTCCTAGGAAGAAAATGCGAGGGTCTGAGTTGTTGTAAGCATTGTTTCCTGGCTGCCAGATGGGAAATATCTCATCTGTTGGTCCCAAAGGACCAGTAGGACCGACCCTAGAGTTTGGCACGTTTTCGTTCTGTTAAAGCGCTTTCACCAGGTCGCAGAAGGTATTACGGTCCACTGTTCCGGAGGTAATGACGCGTTGGTTTTATGCTCTCTGCTTCGCCAGTGGTGTGACTGTCGCCTTCTTGGTTTACGCGGTTTCGCAAAGCCATCCACTTGCACTATGTTGATCTTGCTCCCGGTGTTTGACCCCCTGTAATCCGCAGGGTTAGGGCGCAGTCAGCTCCGAGTAACGCGCCACGGTTGCTGAGTTTTCTGTCTGCGGGTAGGATATTTGCGTTGGACGGCCCACGTTCTTTCCCGAGAGATTCTTCGCGCGCCTATACAGACAAGCAACGGATGCTCCGTGACCCGTGCGACTCACACTATATACTGCACGATGTTAGAAGGAGAGCGTTAGCGATCCGTGATAGCTCCTGCATTACAGGCGCTGACCTTGTCCTCTCCTGTGACGCCTCGCAGAGTTGTTCTTTTTTTTTTTTTTTGGTTTTGACCGCGAACGCTATTGCCTCGGTAATGGAGTTATAGACCTCCGCCCAGTATCAGACGAAAGTTACAGTGTCGTCAGAAAGTTGCAACACGGTTACAGCGATAACCAGAGCGCACTCAGGCGTGCCGAAACTTGCGCTCTTTCGCAGCACAACTGCGCATGTGGTAAAGAAAACGTAGACAGCTTGCACTAAGTCACGCAAGGCTGGGTCACAGTGGAGCAGGTGATCTGCTGCTAGCTAATCCAGGCTTGGCTAATGTATTGCTAGGTTTTGCAAAGTGTTGCTACCCCGCCACGGTGGTCTAGTGGTTATGGCGCTCGACTGCTGAGCCGGAGGTCGCGGGATCCAATCCCGGCCGCGGCGGCTGCATTTTCGATGGAGGCGGAAATGTTTGAGGCCAGTGTACTTCGATTTAGGTGCACGTTAAAGAACCCCAGGTGGTCGAAATTTCCGGAGCCCTCCACTACGGCGTCTCTCATAGTCATATCGTGGTTTTGGGACGTTAAACTCCAGATAATATTATTAAAGTGTTGCTAGGTTTTGCTAAGCATTGCTAGGTAATGCTAGGTATTGTTAAGATTTGCTAAGTTTCGCTATTTCCCAAGTCCCACCAAACCCAACAGGCTCTTCCGTTCCGGTCGGTTCCCCGCCTCGATAACCTCTCTGCATTAAGACATGCGCAATGTCGATCGCAGCTGTTTCAGCAAGCCCGTAGTAGCCAGGAGTGGCTGGTGGAAGCCGGGGATAGCTAGGAGATGACTTGCTGCGCTTTGACCCAACCTTGCACGACTTATTCCAAGCAATGTACATTTTTTTTGGGACCTTTACGTGGTTTTGGCGGGAACATGTCACGTTTCGATCTTTCCTCCTCTTTCTTCCCCTTCTGTCTCTCTGTCTCTATTTCGTGTTTTATTTTTCTTTCTGTCTTCTTCTCTCGCTCTCTTTCTGTCTTTCTGTTTTTCTTTTTATTCTGTCTTGCTCTCTCTTTTTTCTATCTGGTTTTTGTGTCTGTTTCTTTCTATCTCTTCCTCTCTGTGACTATTTCTTTCTACTGTCTTTCTATCTTATTCTGTCTTTCTTCCCTTTCTTTCTCTCTATTTCTCTCCGTCTCTTCCTCTCTCTGTGTACCCGTTCTATCGCCCGTAATAATTATTGCATCTCACGCCGGAGAGATCGCGCGCTTGTT
This sequence comes from Rhipicephalus sanguineus, assembly GCF_013339695.2. Lineage (NCBI taxonomy): Eukaryota > Metazoa > Arthropoda > Arachnida > Ixodida > Ixodidae > Rhipicephalus > Rhipicephalus sanguineus. Next base: position 138,338,509 of record NC_051177.1, on the reverse strand, counting down.
CTAGGAGCAAAGAAGAAGACGAAGAAGAGGACGAAGAGAACGAGTGCCGGATCATGATGATCAACTTTTGTCGGGTCTGCACGGCATAACGAAAAGCTTAACAGCACCACTGTAAAAACAGCATCTCATGCCAATACGCTGTTAGTAAGGATCGAAAGGCGTCGGCCTAACACAATGGCAGTCATCATATTGAGGGTGGCAACGCGTCTTGTAAATAAGAAATGTTTTGTTTATACCGACTCCACGTTTAGTCTAAGTCCACCATCTCAGCATTGCACGAACGACCTAGTTTTGGAATTCTTCATTTTTTTTTTGCTTCAAAGCTTTGCCGTGCTTGGCGACCTTTATTTTGTAGGTTGTGTTTTGCTGTATCAGTCACTGAAGGGCTGATTGCAAAACAGTCAGCCCTTCAGTCACAGAAGGGCTGACTGCAAAGAACGACACCGTTCTTTACGTCCAACTTCTTGACGTCCTGATGGTGGCGTTAGTGCAGCGACAATGCAGTTTCTCTGTCATCAAGATGGCAGAAGTAGCCGATGTTTCCCGAGAGAAAGGCATTGTCAACCACTTCTGCTGTGATAGCAAATTAACACCGATAGCGCATTAACTGGGGCTGGTTGGTACATCACAAGAAGACTATAATATTGCGTGATAGGGGACGACACACGGCACAGGATAGCGCTGTGTCCTGTGTTTTTTGCTCATACCATGTAATGACTGTATTATAGTCTTATTAAGCTAAATACACTGGTGTTTCTTGAACATGGTGGTTAAAGCCGTTGAAACGTTTTATTCTCGCCAAATCAGCAACTCGTGATACGTTCGACATGATAAAGAGTATGGCGAAATTACTTTCTGCTATAGGCACGGTCACGTTTGCTTTTACCGAGGCAAGCTTGTGCAAATATAGGCTGCGAGAAGAACGACTTGATATTTGTCACTTATTCTTCTTCTCTGCAATCATTAGGCAGAGGAGGTCGGAAACTTTCATGTATTTTACCTAATTGCAAGAAACGCTCAGATAACGACAGGCGCTTTAACCAATTGACTGAAGGATATCAAGCCCCATAGTTCATGCTTAAAAAAAAAAAACAGAGCATTTTCGTTTGTGTAATGCAGCATATACTTGTACAATGGCCGCACCCGTGTAAAAGCCGCACCCAGAACTGTTAAAAAAAAGTGCCCCAGAAATATATTGAAAAATTTACCGTGTATTAGCCGCCCCCTTGATTCCTGAGAAGGTTAGAAGCGTTATCTGTTGTTTGGCGCGAGAATGCCGAAGCTCTTTTCCCGAAAAACCAGACCGTCTGGTCGGAAGTTTGATATCGATGAAAAATGTATGCGGCGACACTACTCCCAAGAAGGTGCACTCAGAAAAAAACTTGGATGACGCTTGAGATTCGCCTTCAAAAAGTAGAAAACGATATCGTAATCGGGCCCCGTGCGCCTCGCCTTCCACCGTGCCGCAAGGAGAGGAACGGTTTTGCGCGTAAGATTGGCCGCTTCAAATGGTCCCAGAATGCCTACTGCAAGTACAGTTGTGAAGTGCCCACTATGCCATAAGTCTTCCTTTTGCAAATTGGCGGAATATCGACTACGCGTCCGCAAGGTGCCACGCGCACCTGCTCTGCTGCACACTTTGTAATGGGTTGGCCGCTTTGAACCGCCTATTCGTTGCGTTATTGACAAGCTTTGACGCATGGTGCAATTCTACGGTACTACCGCGCAATATTGCATGCGTTTGGGAGACGCCTCCAAGTACATGCCATTCTTACAGTGTTTCTTACAATTTAGTTTGAAGCACTATAGAGCGGCTTCGTGGTAGAACACCTGCTTGCCACGTAGAAGGCCTGGGTTCAATTATTACTTGAACTGAATATTTAATATTAATATTCATTTTTGCATCTACCTAGAACTTTCGCCGACGCACAACTCTGTTTTTTAGCCCACAACCAACGACGCCGATGCCGACAGCGGAATTTCTGCGAAACGAGCTCTTTGACGCCGTTGCGTTAAAACAAATGCACACAGATGCGCTTTCCGAGGCAAGCACTGCATGCTGCAGGGGAAAGAAAACTCACTTTTACTGTACGTAACAAGGTCACGGAGCGACGGCTACGCTATTTCGACGGAGATGCGGCGCGTCAAAGCGCTCGGCATCGCACGAGACAAAGGCATTCCGGTGAGAGCGTTTAAACGTCAGCAATGAATGTATCCGGCGCCCCATATAATGAAAGAACCTTTCTCTGCGCCGTCGTATAACATCGTGCCAACGTGTGCCTCGAAGCGAAAAAAGGAAAAGAAAATCATCTGTTGTTTCTTCCTTTCTGTCTCTTTTCGCTTCTTCCAGTACAAGCGAATGCTACAGATGAACGAAGTACCGCAGGAAATATTTGCTATAAAAAAAAATGTTACGTCTCTCTATCCGTTTAAAAGCTGTACTAATAATTTTTATCCCAAATAAAAAAATAAACAACCAAGAAACCTGCACCCATTACACTTTCCGTCCCGGTAAAAGGCTGCGAATATAGATATCTGTATGGTGCCACATGTTTGCATGGAGCCAACATTTGATAGACAATTCTCGTGGTGTCTCCGCCTCTTTGTCTCTTCTTTTTTTTTGAATTGTTACGCTCAGCGGCGTACCAACTTGTTCACGAGGGGGGGGGGGGGCTGGATATATATATATATATATATATATATATATATATATATATATATATATATATATATATATATATATATATATATAGAGAGAGAGAGAGAGAGAGAGAGAGAGAACTTCATTCGCACTCAATTTGATGCGATTCTACAGATACAGATAGAATTTGGTTAGTAGCGTTCAATAACATTACAGAAAAACTACAGTCAGTTCTACGTCGCATACACTGGGACAACCATACATATACGTTCTCTGCGTGTAATAGTATTGCAAGCAACACGTTTTATACATTACCCACACAATTTTATGCTTCATGAAAACTTCAGCGCGAACTAGGGCGGACCACAAGGAATAAACGAGACAAGCACAGCGCCAGTGCTTGTCTCATCGAGAACGTCTAGAAGCTATTCACTAATTGCGTTTTTTATTGTACTCAACAATGACTGCACATTTTCTTTTCCATAATTAGTGCTAAACTGTTTTCACAGTTATTTAGGTTTGCGTATCTTATATTTTGCCTCGTTTGCTCCTTGCCAAAGGAGTGTTTCTCGCGCATTGGCATTATTAACCACGTGGGAGACCTAAAGCCCGGTCGGCGAATGCTCTGCAGGACCATCAATAAAGTTGTTACCAACCAACCAAATTATATAACTATTATGGTTAACATGTCAAGCACAAGTTAATTAAAGTAAGAATTTGTGGTATTAGGGGCGCAGTACATTATTTAAACTCATCGTATTTGTATTGGCAACTTTGCTTGGAGCGTGCGAACTTCAAGTAGAAAATAGCGCAACAATAGAAAACAACGAAGACCAAACAGGATAAAACAAAGAACAAAAACCAGCGCTGAACAGCGCTCGTTCTGTTTGGTCTTTGTCTTCATTGTATTGCGCTGTTTTATACTTTGCTTGGAAGGCCCTCCGGCCTCTAAAAGTGCGCCTATGCAAACCGTGTAAGCACAAGTTTTCTTTGCAAAAATATGAGGAATTGTAACGTAAAAATACCCCACATTTTTTTCCTTTCTGCATTGGTCTTAGCTATTTAAGATTGGTCAAAATTTTCTAGGTCATACACACGGCAGCTGCTCGTAACGTGATGCAACAAATGACCCCCAAATTTTCCTTTGCGTAATGAACACTCATGCACGACTACATAAAAAGCGAGAAAGTAGGCTATTTTCAATATGGCATATGTTTTGTCATTGGTTCCTCGCCGTTCGTTAAAAATGTTCGCTGTGCCTTATAATCGCGTGCTTGTTACGCGACGTCACGAATCTGTGAAATCTCGAGGTGTTAAAATTACGTGCGCACGCTAAACGGCGCAATACTATGCTCAACTATACCTAAACATTTTTTGGAATAGCCGGACATTGTCTCATTCTGAACGTAATTCAAGAAGGCTACCCGCCGATCACGTTGAGCTGTTCGTGTACCTGTGCAACTCTGTGAACTCATCCTTGCTGAGAGAAAGGGATAGAAATAAACAGCGCTGCGTGTGTGTGTTTCTTTGCTGTACGAGTTGTATTTTGCTTTGTAGAAGTCAATTCGAGATGACTCAAGAAGATCAACTAGCCCGACCTGTCACTTCAGTCTCCTTAGTCCAGAAAACCCAGATCGCGGGATCGAATCCCGGCTGCGGCGGCCGCACGTTCGATAGAGGTGAAAATGTTTGAGGCACATGTAGAGAACCTACAGTGCGTAGGTTCTCTACCACGCACCGTAGAGGACCTAGAGTGCGTGGTCGTGATACACGGGAGACATTCTCCACAGTAGAAACGCAGAACAAATTGCGTTATATAATGAAGTGATTGCTGTGTAGAAGTAAAAGTTCGCCTCAGTTCATGGTTTCCCAGTGCGCAACCGACAGTGACCACTGTCGAAAGTGGGAGGGGGGGGGGGGGGGGGGCTCCGGCCCCCTAACTTTTCTCAGTGGGGAGGGGAAGCGGGCGCCACCCCCCCCCCCCCCCCCCCGGTAGATACGCCTATGGTCACGCTGGTTCACCCCGAGCAGTTTCTGAACTCACCTGCATTTCACAGCTTCTGCAGTATATGGAATGGAAAACGAGCTGGCATTTCATCGGGAAGCTGGACCGCGCAATTTTGACGATGGCCTATAGCATTTCTTCGTTTACACTTTTGCTATAATTATAACATTCGAGAAGTCGAGTAATAATAACTACTGAGTTTTTACGCGCCGCAACTACTATATGGTTAAGAAACACGCCGTAGTGGAGGGATCCGTAGAATTTCGACAAGGTGGGGTTCCTTAACCTGCATTGTCATTGCATAGTAATCGAGCCTCTAGTATTTCACATCCACCGAAATGCCAACGCGGCTGTCCGGATCAAACCCGCTTCTTTCGGGTCAGCAACGAAGCGCCACAACCACTTCGCTACCACGGTGACACTGATGAATAGATTGATTAATCTGACTTAATTATTTACGATGATCTGACTATGCAGATATCCCCCCTCCCCCTCAACAAACACAAGGTCGGTTGATGCGGCATCCGTTATAAACCGCACAAAACGCAGTCATCCAATCTTTTTGAGAACGTGATCAGAGAGGAAAAGTTCTAAACATTTGGCTAGATGCCGGAGAGTGCGTGAGGTATCGTGACGGTACAATGACATTCAAAATAACTTCTGGTGATCTAGAAACAAAAAAAAGCAACGACAGCAATGCGGCGGAGATCAGATAAGACGCACTTTATTATTTTGCAGGCGATAGCCCGTACCACACTTTATCTTTTGTGCCCGTAAGCGCCGGCTGATTGGGTACGTACTCGTAAACTATCGGTTTACGTTACAACGAAACCGGATGTTCCCCGAGGCGTCCTGAGGCGCCATTAGTTCTCCGGCTTGCATTATTCAGAGCCGGGTACCGACAGAGTGGTAACAGGAAACCACGCTGTAGCTGTAAGATATGGCGACAGGTGATAAGAAAAGCGAAGTCGAGTAATTGCCAGGCAATTTGGGGCAAGCGGCCGAGCGCTTCAAGATCAGAAACGTGAGAAACACAAATTGCGCTTGACCTTCGCATTTGTTAACAAAGCGGCCCTGGTGCCTCCAGAGAACGTAATTTACGGCTCGTGTCTTTTTGCATCTCTTCCGTTTTGTTAGGGAGGCAATCGCGATTGCGTGTCGTTCAGACAAAATTTACAATAAAGACCTCGTGTGAGCACAGCGAATCGCATTCGTAATCTTATAAAAAGTTTTCGAGTTCGGTAATCAGGATCTGTATAGTAAAGCTACTTGAGTAATATGAGTTCCTGAAAACCCAAGTTTAGGAGAGCCTGATCCTCGAGTTACCAGTAGCTATGCTGAAACCCGAACTCGAACTCAATCACTGGTATTTATTTATTTATTTCTCCGAAAGTTTAACACGTTGAAATGAAATTCCGATCCCGTCAGAGTAAGTTTGGCCGCTTTGATTCCGCTGCTGTTTAAACTGATGTGAGAATGCTAAATTTTTGCTCGTTACTTTTGTCGCATGCCTCTTGCGCCAAGCGCGTTTGTGAATGTAGTACTGAATAAAGAAATACCTCCTTATAGTTGTGCGTATGCGCTCTGCCTTGGCTGTAGGCGCCGCCGTTACAAGTAGTACTTTAGTTAGATAAGCCACTGAGGAAAGTAGAAATAACGGAACAATCAGTCAGTACAGGACATTCTAGTACTGTCAGAAATCTGGAGTAATGAATGAATAAGTGCAGCTGCAAGTTCAACTAAAGAAAAAAAAAGGCAAAATTCCAGTTTCCCGCTGGGGTTCTTCGAAAAAGCAAACGGTGTTTCAGCAAAACCAATGTGGGTGCTATCGTTGCATTCGCTTGTGCCCTGTTCGACTCACAGTACACCCTTATTTCGATAACTATAGCGTACTGACATATTTACGCCCATTCCATTTTATAAAAATTCGGCAGATCCCACGCGCTGTGGGAATCGGTTTCTTCCGAAGCAGCCAGCGAGTACTTCTATGCTGTATTTTATGGCTTTGAGACAAGCTTTACGAGGTGGGTAGACGTGTTTTAAGACGGGTAGACGTGATGGGTAGACGTGTAAGTGTAGTAGCCGTGTGCACATCGTGGGCTTACGAGGCACGTCGACAACACTGGCGTTTCAAGGGTAACTGATGGTGCGACGTAACGTCAGCCCTCACGTTAGAGTGCATACGTCAGTATTATCGAAACTAAGTTCACTTTATGGTGTAATCATGTGAATATCATACGTAATTTTCGTTAATATATTCCTCCGGGGTCTAGCAATGCTTCAATAAAGCTTGCTAAATCATAGGAACACAAATTTAATGTTTATTACACTGTTATAAAAGCGGAGCCAACACTGGAACCACAGACGTTAATCTGATATGACGCCTGTATTGTAGAAGTACATATGTAGTGTTTATTGCTTTCTTGTCGAATGAGATAGCCAGAACCACAACCACCGTTGACGTTGCACCGACATTACGCCTGAATAGGCTGTTTTTCCAAACCAGTTCATGGACGTGGCATGGCTCTGTGGTAAATACCTGACTGCCACGCAGAATGCTTGGGTTCGATTCGTGCTGGGATCCGAATTTTTATTCTTTCCATTCTTCGGGTCAACGCTGCTGATGTCTATTTTTCTTTATACCTTCGCATTTAAATGACCAATGTCTGTCCTCTCCGTTCCTGGGAAGCTATAAACTGTCGATCACCTGTGGCGCATACCCGTACACCGCGGCCCGTGGTATACGGGTATGTGCCCCACGTGTCTGGAGGAAAGGGTTTGGCGACGCACGCGACAGGATTTTCACATTATTCATTTCATGCCCGACAATCATATTGTCACGTGGTCGTGACGTCGACGAAGGCAGCAGTCGGCGTTTGCGGAATGAAACTGTTTATTTGGCCGAACTTGTGGCCGGGAAAATGAGAACTAGAACTACAGCAATACACGCTGTACAATGATAGCGGCGAACAGGGCGTCGTCCGTCGATCAACTGACAAGCAGTCAAGCGCGTCGGCTTTTATACAGGCGCTATCGAACTTTCCAGCGATATCGCTGGTGGCGGCGTTATCTCTCGACAAAGCTGGAACATTTTCGTGCGGCGCGCAATCTTAACAGATTGTTCCAAAACAATCGCGAAGCTTCCTACACATCACGGCGAGGCCTGCGCAGCGCGTTGCCCACAGTCTTTGTGGGTGAAGCTTACACTCATGAAATATAAGACTCGCGGCAATGCCCCCCTCTGAAAAAGCATCGTCCCGATGCTTAACAACAGAACATGAATGCATGCAATACTAAAGAAAACTAATAAAGAAAGCAAACATTAGAGTCCTCAGGTGCGCTAACGAGCATAGTACGGTTTAAGGCGCACCACATGCACGACCTCGGGTCGAGCTCGGCGCCTCTGGGAGTTCGTGATGCCGTCGGGGACAACCTCGTAGTCGAGTACGCCGAGACGTCGAAGTACCCTGTACGGTCCGAAGTATCGTCGAAGAAGCTTCTCGCTCAATCCGCGTCGTGGTATTGGCGTCCAGACCCAGACACGGTCGCCGGGCTGGTACTCGACGAAGCGTCGTCGAAGATTGTAGCGACGGCTGTCGGTGTGCTGCTGAGTCTTGATGCGCAGGCGGGCCAGCTGTCGAGCTTCTTCGGCACGTTGTAAGTAAGCGGCGGCGTCGACATTTTCTTCGTTGGTGACGTTGGGTAACATGGCGTCGAGCGTCGTCGCCGGGCTCCTTCCGTAGACCAACTTGTACGGCGTCATCTGCGTCGTTTCTTGGACGGCCGTGTTGTAAGCGAAGGTCACATACGGAAGGACGGCGTTCCACGTCTTGTGCTCATCGTCGACGTACATGGCGAGCATGTCGGCGATGGTCTTATTTAGACGCTCGGTGAGGCCATTGGTCTGCGGGTGGTAGGCGGTGGTGCGGCGGTGGCTCGTCTCGCTGTACTTCAAGATCGCCTGAGTTAGGTCCGCAGTAAAGGCGGTACCTCTGTCTGTGATGAGGACCTCTGGGGCGCCATGACGCAAGACGATGTTCTCCACGAAGAACTTGGCTACCTCGGCGGCACTCCCTTTGGGCAAGGCCTTTGTCTCGGCGTAGCGGGTGAGGTAGTCAGTCGCTACGACGATCCACTTGTTGCCGGAAGTCGACGTCGGGAACGGCCCCAGTAGGTCCATCCCGATTTGCTGGAACGGCCGGTGAGGTGGATCGATTGGCTGCAGAAGTCCCGCTGGCCTAGTCGGCGGTGTCTTCCGTCGCTGGCAATCTCGGCAAGTCTTAACGTAGTGGGCGACGTCGGCAGCAAGGCGTGGCCAGTAGTATTTTTCCTGTACTCTGGCGAGCGTTCGGGAAACACCGAGGTGTCCAGCCGTTGGGTCGTCGTGTAGGGCCTGGAGGACTTCTGGTCGCAATGATGAAGGCACGACGAGAAGGTAGTCGGTTCGAAGTGGCGAGAAGTTCTTCTTCAGGAGAACGCCGTTCCGTAAGAAAAACGACGGCAGTCCTCGCTTGAATACCTTCGGAACCACGGCGGTCTTGCACTCGAGGTACTCAATAAGGCCCCCCATTTCCGCGTCGGCCCGTTGCCTTTCGGCGAAGTCGTCGGCACTTATATTTCCGAGGAAGCAGTCATCGTCGTCGTCTTGCGGCGGCGCGTCGATGGGGGCACGAGACATGCAGTCGGCGTCCGAGTGTTTTCGTCCAGACTTGTACACGACGGTAATATCGAATTCTTGAAGCCTCAGACTCCATCGTGCGAGACGACCTGAAGGGTCCTTCAAGTTAGCTAGCCAACATAAGGCGTGATGGTCACTGACAACTTTGAAGGGCCTGCCATAGAGGTAGGGGCGAAACTTTGACGTAGCCCAGAGAATGGCAAGGCATTCCTTTTCTGTTGTGGAATAGTTTGCTTCTGCCTTGGATAGTGACCGGCTAGCATAACTGATAACCCTTTCAAGCCCGTCAGTCTTTTGCACAAGGACGGCACCGAGTCCTACGCTGCTTGCGTCGGTGTGTATTTCCGTATCGGCGCAATCGTCGAAATGCGCAAGTATGGGTGGCGTCTGCAGGCGTCGTTTATGTTCTTGAAAGGCTTGCACTTGCGCCGTTTCCCACCTGAATTCCACGTTATTCTTCGTGAGAAGCGTCAGTGGTTCGGCGATCCGTGAAAAGTTTTTGACGAAGCGTCGGTAATAGGCACATAAGCCGAGAAATCGGCGCACGGCCTTCTTGTCGGTGGGTGGCGCAATGTCGGCGATGGCAGCTGTTTTCCGCGGGTCTGGGCACACTCCAGACTTGCTGATCACATGACCCAGAAACAAGAGCTCGTTGTACGCGAATCGGCACTTTTCTGGCTTCAGGGTCAGTCCAGAGGCCTTGATTGCTTGAAGTACTGCCTTAAGCCGCCGGAGATGCTCGTCGAAGGTCGAGGAAAACATGACGACGTCGTCCAAATACACAAGGCACGTCTGCCACTTCAATCCGGCCAGTACGGTGTCCATGACACGCTGGAACGTCGCAGGTGCCGAGCAAAGCCCGAAAGGCATGACCTTGAACTCAAAGAAGCCGTCGGGTGTTATAAAGACAGTCTTTTCTCGGTCTCTATCGTCGACTTCGACTTGCCAGTAGCCGGTCTTGAGGTCCATCGACGAAAAGTGCGTCGCGTTGTGAAGTCGATTCAGGGTGTCGTCTATTCGTGGGAGGGGGTACACGTCCTTCTTCGTGATTTTGTTCAGGCGCCGGTAATCAACGCAGAAGCGCAGTGTCCAGTCCTTCTTCTTCACTAACACCACGGGTGACGCCCACGGACTCTTGGACGGCTGGATGATGTCGCATAGCATCTCGTCGACTTGTTTCTTTATCGCGTCGCGCTCTCGAGTAGAAACTCTGTAGGGGCTCTGACGGAGTGGTCGAGAATTTTCTTCTGTTATAATGCGGTGCTTTGCAAGGGGCGTTTGTCGGACCCGCGATGACGACGAGAAACAGTCCTTGTATTGCAAGAGCAGGGTTCTGAGCTGGTCTTGTTTTGCCTTCGGAAGGCTTGGGTTGACGTCAAATTCCGGTTCGGGACCTCTATTCGTCGAAGCAGGTTCGGCAGCATCGAAGAGGGCGAAAGCATCGCTAGCGGCTACACATTCGTCGATGTAGGCAACCGTCGTACCGAAGTTGAGGTGCCTATATTCGTGGCTGAAGTTTGTCAGCACTACTTTTGCTTTACCGTCACGCAGCTCGGCTATACCTCGTGCGACGCAAATTTGACGGTTCAGGAGTAGGTGCTGATCGCCCTCGATGACGCCTTCAAGGTTCGAAGGTTGTTCGGTGCCGACGGAAATAATGACGCTGAAGCGCGGCGGAATGGTCACCTGCTCTTCTATCACATTCAGTGCATGGTTGCCTGGCATCGCGTAGGGCGGGAGCGCTTTGTCTGAGTTCAGTGTTATCGACTCAGACCTCAGGTCGATGACGGCGCCGTGGTCACTTAGGAAGTCCATTCCCAGTATCACATCCCTGGAGCAGTTTTGTGGAATTACAAAGCTCGCAGGATAAGTCCGGTTATTGATGGTGACTCCTGCCGTGCAGACACCAATCGGCGTTATCAGATGGCCTCCAGCGGTCCGGATCTCGGGGTCTTCCCAAGCAGTCCTAACTTTCTTCAACTGTGCTGCGAACGGCCCACTCATGACGGAATAGTCGGCTCCAGTATCGACGAGAGCGGTGACGTTGTGGCCGTCGATCAGAACGTCGAGGTCGCTAGTCCGCCGTCTTGCGTTGCGGTTACGTCGCGGCGTCGGGTAACGGCTGCGTCGGTTTGCACCGCTGCTTCCGCGTTGCGTCGTCAGGTCTGCTTCCGGTCGCAAAGTTTCGTCTTCAGGACGTCGTTCGGCGTGCGGCGGGGGCTCGGAACTTCGTCGCGGCGTCGTCGTTGACGGCGGAGGATCTTCAGCATTTCGTCGTTCAGCAACCGCACCTCCATCGGTTGCTGCCCTTAGTTTTCCGGATACGGGCTAGGCGACCGGCCCCGGTTTGGGCCAGTGTACGGCCGGCGGTGCGGTGACATGTAGCGGCCGGGCGACGGCGAGCGGGAAGGTCGTCGTTCTTGCCACTGTGTTCCGGTGAGGTAGTCGTTGATGTCGCGCGGCCGTTCGCCTGGCTGTGGGCGCGGCGCGTTGATAGCGAATCCGCGTAGTCCCATCTGTCGGTACAGGCAGCGGCGGTACGTGTGGCCGGCCTCTCCGCAGTGGTAGCAGAGCGGGCGGTTGTCGGTGGCACGCCAGACATCGGTCTTCCTCGGGGTGTTGCGCTGGCCGACAGGTGGTCGGTAGGGCGTCGGTGGCGGCGGCGGCGTCTGGCGACGGTACTGCGGCGGTGTGGCGTCTTGGCGGGGGCGTGGAGGAGGAGCATGACGGCGGGCTGCAGTAGCATAGCTAATAGCTTGCGGCTGCGGCTGTGCTAGCTGCGTCACGCCGAGTGAATGCTGGATCTCCTGGCGCACGACGTCGGCGATGGACTCTACTTGAGGTTGCGACGGAGGTAGAATTTTTCGCAACTCCTCTTGCACGATTGCTCGAATCGTCTCACGCAGGTTGGCGGGTCCAAGGGCTTCAACGTCGGCGTAGCTTGTAGCCGAGAAGCTGCGGTTGTATTGCCGCGTTCGCATCTCAAGCGTTTTCTCGATCGTGGAAGCCTCCGATGCAAATTCAGCGACCGTCTTCGGCGGGTTCCTTATCAATCCAGCGAAGAGTTCCTGTTTGACACCCCGCATGAGGAACCTCACTTTCTTCTCTTCGGGCATACTTGGGTCGGCGTGTCGAAACAGGCGATTCATCTCTTCCGTGTAGATGGCAATATTTTCGTTGGGCAGCTGCACACGGGTCTCCAGCGTAGCCGCGGCCCGTTCCTTGCGGACCACGCTCGTGAACGTGCTTAGGAACGTCGTCCGAAAGAGATCCCACGTTTGTAGGGCAGTTCTCGGTTCTCGAACCACGTCCTCGCGGCGTCTTCTAGGTAGAAGTATACGTGGCGCAGCTTGTCCTCGCAGTTCCAGTTATTAAATGTTGAGACCCTTTCAAAGGTCTCGAGCCAAGTCTCGGGGTCTTCACATGGCGAACCACGGAACGTCGGCGGCTCCCTGGGTGGCTGCATCACGATCGCCGTAGGGGGCACTGCGTCAGTCATCGTCTCGGCGGTCGATGTGACGGTCTTCGGCTTCCTGGCGTTTTCGGGAAGGAGCCCGTACTCTGGTGGTAGTCCCTTCTGCCGGCGGCTGGTTCGAGGATTCGGGTTGTCCTTAGAGTCGTCTTCTTCGCGGCTTGGGCTTGGGTCAGCGCTCCGCGGTGGTGTCCGGATCATGAAGCAGCACCTCCACCAGATGTCACGTGGTCGTGACGTCGACGAAGGCAGCAGTCGGCGTTTGCAGAATGAAACTGTTTATTTGGCCGAACTTGTGGCCGGGAAAATGACAACTAGAACTACAGCAATACACGCTGTACAATGATAGCGGCGAACAGGGCGTCGTCCGTCGATCAACTGACAAGCAGTCAAGCGCGTCGGCTTTTATACAGGCGCTATCGAACTTTCCAGCGATATCGCTGGTGGCGGCGTTATCTCTCGACAAAGCTGGAACATTCTCGTGCGGCGCGCAATCTTAACAGATTGTTCCAAAACAATCGCGAAGCTTCCTACACATCACGGCGAAGCCTGCGCAGCGCGTTGCCCACAGTCTTTGTGGGTGAATCTTACACTCATGAAATATAAGACTCGCGGCAACATTCGTCAAATCTTCTTACCCTCCCATGCCAATTTTGGTCTACACCAAGTGAAGGAGGCGATCATGAGAGCACCCAGACGTAGGCGGCTACATAGATAAATAAGCAGATACGTAGATAGAAACGCTCAAAGTGCCAAAGGTTCGCTAAGAAATGCTTCGCATTTAAAAAACAACTTTTTTTTTTCAGTAACTCATAGTTGCCATCACTTTTCCTCTTGGTAAAAAGATGTGGACAATACCTCGTTTTCATTACCTTCCGGCGCTCTTTATCAAGGATGCATCCAATATCTCTTTACAACGCGATACTTCGGAGCTTCCGAGTTGAAGGCTTGCAGTTTAGGACGATTATGTTTGCTGCATGCATTCATGATAAAAAAGAAGTTATTTGTAGCGCATGCCCTGTTTGCCTCGGCTTACGTGCCTACTTTTTTCTTTCCTTTTTTTGCGCTTAGTCGGCAGTGCCAGCGACGTCAACCCAATTGCCTTATGAAAGAAGAAGATACGGTAAACCTGACACCATCGCACTTAGGCGTCTGAAGCTAGCCTATACAGAGAGGCGGCTCCCACAGCCGCATGTCTCAATGCGATCCCGGGCGTCTCCTTTCTTGTCGGTGTTGACGCTATTTCAGTCGACCAAGTATCGTGTCAATGCTGATATCATTTTCAGACCACGCTGCTCTCTAGAAGGGGAGCTATGTAGCGCCAGCGGCATCGGCGCGATCGTCCAATGAAAGAAGAAGTGGTCAGGCGAATCCTCGAGCGGAGTGGAGGTTAGGTTCATGCTGGGTACCGAAAAAATAAAGAAAAAGTTAGTTGGAATTGCGCTCCCGTGGGGAAAGAACGTCGTCTTGTCACTCTCTCACATGTTTTCTGCAACTCTCTCGAGATGGAGGCTTACATCGCGACAGCAAAGCACTGTTTCTGTCCTAAAGTCGCAAGGCTCAGCAATATAGTGGGTAATGCGATTACCCTCTATATTACGTTCGTTTAGAAGCAGTGCTACCTATATCAAAGGACCATGGCGATACACTTACTGCAGATACACTTACCTACTGCAGACCTGTCGGATTTGATCCCAAGTGCTGACACACAGCAAAAACGACGTTCCTTTTCTGGCTTTTTAGATTTCTATTTTTATTGATTCACAAAGTACGAAACGAAGACGTGAAGTCCGCTCGCTGCTGTTTAAAGACGAGCAAAAATGACCTTGCAACTGAAAACAATACATCCACGTTAAATTTTAACATGAAGCATAGATGTCTTTCCTCTTCGCATTCTTTCCATTCACTCGACAGCAGGTGATCGCAGAGTGTCCGCCTCTCTTGTTGCCTCCTGCCAAAATTTCGAACGGAAAATGTTACGGCGGCTGTCGTCGTTAATGCGATTACCAGTCAAGCATTGTGACGACAGTCAGTACTGCTGAAGGTTACGCTTGCTACAATTTATAACGGCCGTTCTCGCATCGCGCGAACGAGTTCCGTTGCTTCATGGAACTTGTACAAGCGATGTGAAATAAAAACAGGTGAAAACGAGAACTCACCAGGGTTATTGTTTCCCCTTTGCAGTCACTTAGTAACGTTTTGCTGTCTGTGGACCCGTCGATCAGCTTCATTGAATTCGCCATGGTTTACTTTCTATATTTTTTCTTACTATACGCTCGCGAACAGGTTGAATATATCTCGCCGATGTGGAGTTGCAGTGGGCGCTTTTCCTCGTCATAACGCAACGCTATCGACACCTTTTCCGATGCAGGCAGAGGAAGATTGTTTTCGGGGGTTAACACGAGGCACGTGCTTTGCTCAAGAACAACTTTAGACCATACTAGGAAAGGAAGGGGTCTGTATAGATTGTGTTCATACATACTGAATTCCCTGCGCGAATTGATAAAGAAAAAGTGCTCGACTTGTTCGCTCCTCCAGTATTGCCGGTGATTTGTACTATGTCTCGCCAGTGTTGCAAAGACCTTTAAGCGGGAAGTTCTGAAGTACGCGTCACAGTGAAAGTGGTTATGTAAACACCGGTAAAGCAGTTTCACTGCTTTGCAAATAACATCGGATGAGCCGAGACTACAGGATGCAGCGCCGAAAAGCGAAAGATTTTGTGGAAAAGCACAAGTAACATACACATCCGTGGCTTCATTTTATGTGACGTCGTTAGGTAGCGTATAAAAAAGAAATGAGCCACACAATCCATTTCTCTTTACTCAAAGGGACATTAAAGGCAAATATTAAGTCGACGTTGATTGTTGAAACAGCGGTACAGAAACCTCGTAGTGCTACTTTTGTGCCAAGGAAGCGCTTATTTTGAAATAAAATAACGTTTTAGTGGTCCGCATCGCGTTAGCGCACTTCAAATCAACCGCCCGAAAGCGGTCTTTCTCACGTCACTGTTGCCGTGCCCAACGTTGCCCGTCTTTACTGCGCGGCGGCGTGCTCTGGCCGCGAGCACCATTCGGGCATCCGGCAACATCACACGCATGCGGCGTTTTGTCGAACTTTCTGTCAGAGCGACTTTCACGATTGCGCAAAACACACGCGGCAGTACGGGACACCGAAACTACTACTGAGACGCGACCGCGTGAGCGAAGCCGAGCGTCGGGCGAAGCGCAGTTCGGCGAAAACGGAACCTTTGAACTACGCTCACCGTTCCCCATGGCAACGCTAAAGAGGTTCTTTTTTCCATGAATCAAACAGAGACGAACAAACAGCATTTTATTACGTCTCTTGATGCACGGAAGAGTCTTTTTTTTTGTTGCTGCTAGTTTGATTACTAGTGATTTATTGTAGGCAGACTATCATACGTCATCGGGATCACTTCGAAAATGTCCCACTCGTGGCGCTCATCGTGTAATACATTTAGCTTAATTTATCGGTAAATAGGGCACTGCTGTTGATAATATCACAGGTTTAGACGTTGTGATACATTGAGCTTTCACCCTGACATAAATTGTTATTTGCCTTTAGTGTCCTTTTAACGTACGTAAGCACTAAAATAAATCGAGCCAACTGATGGGCAATAAAAGACCTAAACTAGTGAATGAATTAACAACGCTCGGTATACCGTTTAAGCAATCGATAAAATGAGCATGTATTGAGGCCGTACAAATAACATGGCATTCCGTAGAATTTTATAGTTGTCAGCCTTATACAAGTTGTCATTTGTTGCTTACCATAGCGGATATTTAGAGATTAGGCGGAAAGGAATCATACTGATGGTATGATATGGGTCCTTTGCCACCCAACGCCTGGAAAGCTTGGCTACCAAAAAGGCATGGTGTTGTGCCACCACACGATCCCTCATAATCATTTCATTTTATGCCGGTTTTAGTCTCTTACGTTAGCAGAGCCACTGCTCTACCCGAATCGTTGCTAGGGCCGTGTTAGAAAGGAGCATGCTTTGTACGAGGAAAGTGCTTCAATTTTAAGCCTTATTACTAGACTTGTTATCGTATTTCACGTTAAAAATTAAATAAATATACTTGGGCTTGGAAATTAGTCCCCGCCGATACCAGACTTCAGGTGTGATATCTTTCGCCTCGTCTAATGAGCGGGAAAATTAGACGAACGCCCAAATGACTGAATGTGAATCGAGAACGCTGCTACCCTATAACCGGAATCGGGCGAGTTGATTTTTTTGACACGAGCGACCCACACTTAATCGGGTTTTCAGAACCCGCATAAACAAAGCTGCACAGTGCGTCGTGTTTCGGTTTCACGTAGCGTGTTCACCGGTTCACCGTAGGTTCACCGCCACGTGCGGTGGTCGGACGTGAATAAGGGGTGCGGGTGGACGCGTGGTGAGATGGGATCCGTAATTAGCGATTGCGGCAACCTTCTCCGTTGACGTGCCTCGGAGGCGTTGACGGCTTCGACCGACACAGGCAGCTGTCGAGGAAACGTATCTGTCATCCTACTTTGCCCGTTTCCCGCGAAAATAATCGATATTGCGTAACCCGCCTTCCAAGAGGCTTCCCTCACGATGGACGTATTCGTGGGAAGAGAGAATGCGACGCGAATATCGCACAAGAGAAGAATAAAACAAAAATTAACTTTACGTGTCGGCTGCAATGGTTACTGGATTAGTTTATGCGCGAATGATACGTACAGCAAAATTATTTCAGAATGAATAATTCTATAGCCTCATCTAAGGCTCTATAGGGGAGGCCTTTCTGTGGACCAGTTCTGAACAGAGGATCTATAACTCTATAGATCGGGCCATAGATTTATAGATTCTCTATCCCGAATTCGTCAACAGAGGCCCGCCTCGCCTCCCTCTCCTGAGCCGCATACATTAGCAGCCCGTATGAGCGGCTGAATTTTCTGCTAGACTTGTAGTTTGATGCTGGAATTAATTTTGTAGACAAACAAACATGCCAATTTAAATCAAAATAATGCTGTGATCTGCCCCCCCCTCTCTCTCCCTTCACTCGATGATCCCCATGGTGCCTGTAAGGTTCATTGAAATAAATAAATAAACAAATAATAAGGCGAAATCCTTAGACGCTTCATCAAACCCGAAAGTTCACCATCGGCGTCGGCGGCGTCAACACGAGTGATGCAAAAAGATGATCTCGTGATGAGATCACGAGATGACGTTATCATGACGTCATCATTACGTCAGTGATGGCGAAAACTTGCAGGGTCGTCATGACGTCACCTGATGAAGTCTTCACGTGACATCGTCGCTTGGTCAAAGGTTGGCCGATCCCGGAAGCACGGCGAATCGAGGTGGGGTGCAGAAAGCTTGCCATGCCTGCGTTCCTAGAGGTAGTGCAAAGCCACTTGAGGTGCACAGAGTTTTCGCAAGGGGGGGGGGGGGAGGTTGTTGCGGGAGAATCAGTGCGTCGAATGAGAAGAAATAGAAGCAGATGGCTTTCGCCTTCGAGTCGCCTTAGCGAATGCATAAGGGGCCCTGCGAGTTCTTTTGGGCCATCATCATCATCAGCCTGTCTACGCCCACTGCAGGGCAAAGGCCTCTCCCATGTTCCGCCAATCAACCCGGTCCTGTGCTTTCTGCTGCCACGTTATACCTACAAACTTCTTAATCTCATCTACCCACCTAATTTTCTGTCGCCCCCTCACGCGTTTGCCATCTCTTGGAATCCAGTCAGTTACCCTTAATGACCACCGGTTATCCTGCCGACGTGCTACGTGCCCGGCCCATATCCATTTCTTCTTCTTAATTTCAACTATGATATCCTTAACCCCCGTTTGTTCCCTGACCCACTCTGCTCTCTTCTTGTCTCTTAAGGTTAAACCTATCATTTTCCTTTCAATCGCTCGCTGCGTCGGGCTCAATTTAAGTTGATCCCTCTTTGTAAGTCTCCAGGTTTCTGCTCCGTAGGTAAGTACCGGTAAGATGCAGCTGTTATATACCTTCCTCTTGAGAGATAGTGGTAGACAACCATTCATGATTTGGTAATGCTTGCCGAATGAGCCCCATCCCATCCTTATTCTTCTAGTTATTTCACTCTCATGGTTCGGCTCCGCGGTTACTACCTGTCCTAAGTAGAAGTACTCCTTTACAACTTCCAGTGTCTCGCCACCTATCGCAAAGCGCTGTTCTCTGCCAAGATTGTTCCACATTACTTTTGTTTTATGCATATTAATTTTCAGACTTACTCTTTTATTTCCGTATCCAGTTCAGTAATCATGAGCTGTAATTCGTCTCCCGCCTTTTGGGCACCTCACTCCAAATGCACAGTCAGCCCGGCGTCACATTCCGCTTCTATCTCCCCCTTCACCCCTCCCCCTCGTCTCCCTGGAAACCAGCTGTGTTTTTAATGACAGTTAGCTGATGCCTTCTAATTTCCGCATTTAGATGCACGTTAGAGGTTCCCAGGTGGTCAAACTTAATCCAGAGCTCTGCCTAGGGCGTTCCTCATAATCATGTCGTAGATTAAGCACGTAAATCCTCAGAAATGATTAATTAATCCAGTTTCTATATAGCACAGCTTATCTATCTTTCCTTGGCAAAACATGCACTTAGAGTTTCACCAGCAGAGCACAAGCTGTTTGAGGCTTGTCAGGAATCACCGTAATATGATAAACAAATAAAAAGAGAACAAAAGAATAAACGCTTGGAACGAACAGCATTCTCTTAAAGGGGCTCTGCAAGCCTTTTTCAGCATGGCAAGAAAACGCTGCCGATCGGTAGTCGAGGCTCCTTAGAACATGCAAGTCAAACAACACAGCGCAGCACGCGGCCGCGGATTTACAATTAATTCTCAAAGTCAGCTAGACATCGTTCCCTCTTCTTTCTACAAACGATGCCATATACCCAAATGATCGCGCCATATACCGAAGTTCACGGATCATTGGCTGACATGAGCATCGCGAGCTGCATAGATACTGCGGCCGCCGCGAGAGGCCGCAACGTGCCCGCGCGCGTGCTCGCGATCACACTGAGAACAAACCGCGCGTTCGGAAAAAAAAAGAAAAAGTGTTCAAGGTCAGGACGTCCGAGTGACGTACCTTATTTCGCCCGTGCCATCCCTCCCTGCTTAGCTTCCTGCACGTTTGCCGGGACAAGAGAAGAGAGAAAGTCAGTTACAGCGTGCGACAAATCTCTGTAACTCTGCTCGTACTTGACGGATTCTAAAAACTTTTGCGGTGATCGATTTGTGAGGAAATAAAGTCGTTTAGTGAAGCCATCTGATAGCTACTTAAACAAGCGTTGCAGGGCCCATTTAAATAGAACTATGATTACCTTGGATTTGTTAATACTTACTCTAAGTTGGGCCGCGCTGCTTCTGGCTCACGCAGACTTTAAATCATATTCAGCAAGTGCAAGTACAGCTGCTGTCTGGCCCGCGGTTCTTTGCATTCCGCTCTATTGTTCCTGTATAGCAACAACGTCATTGGGAACTTAGCATATCAGCGCGATATTACGATAACACGGCTTCTCACCAAACCATCGGACTGCCTACGTTTTTACTTTTCTTTGTAAGAACAGCGGGACCCTACAGGCGACGGCTGGCTTGACACTCGACCCGCCGACCACTATACGCATTAAAAAAAAAATCGCAGCATATCCACGTGGTCAGTGATGATGAGTGGGGCGAAGCGAACTCGCGCTGCAGCACGGCGATGGCATTGGCGCGAGCGTGGTCCTTCTTGATGGAAGATATTGTGACTAAATTGTTTGAGAACCACAATCTGTTGCACACACCGCAACTATGGCCGAAACTGTTATCAAGGAAGTCCCGCTGGAAGCGCGCGTCGGCGCCTTCGGACAGAGCCCGCCTGATGCGTTTTGCATCCACTTCACGTGCTCGCACAGCCTCGGGCTCTGCCTGCCGGTACGCGCGCTTTCTCGCCGCTTCACGTTCCTTCACATTTTGAAGATCCCATTCGCGCCGCAGCCGTGCAGCTTCGGCCTCGCGGGCTCGAACGGCGGGGTCTTCGCGCCGCAGTCGTGCAGCTTGTCGAGCAGCTTCGGCCTTGCGGGCTCGAACGGCGGGGTCTTCTCGCCGCAGCCGTGCAGCTTGTCGAGCAGCTTCGGCCTCGCGAGCTCGAACGGCGGGGTCTTCTCGCCGCAGCCATGCAGCTTCTCGAGCAGCTTCGGCTTCGTGGGCTCGAACGGCGGAATCTGCTTCGCGGCGTCGACGTGCAGCTTCGGCCTCGCGGGCTCTCACCTCAGGATTCTGTCTGCGAGCACGCGCTGCCGCCGCCTACCGTGCCCTCCGTTCCGCAGCCTTGTCTTCCATCTGGCGACTCCGAGCTAAAGAGAAAGCGTGCCAAGAGGGAGCCTCATGGCGCGTTACTTCTGAAATGTTGTCTTCGGGCCACACAGGCGAACACGCAAAAACGAGAGTGTCACTCGTCAACGTCGGCTTCTGCTACTGCATACCAGAACGCGCGCAGTAAAGAAGAAAGAATGCCACACAGGCCAACACGCACGAGAGTCGCACTCGTCAACGTCGTATTCTTCTTCTAGTGCATACCAGAATGCACGCTCCTCACGAACTAGAGGTGGCTACTACAAACAAACAAACCTACAAACGGAGGATGGACAGACCCACGGCATAAGGAGCTTCGCCCCTAAAAAAAATTAGGTACCTTAGAGATTACTGAATCGTTTTTTTTAATTGTTGGGGCTTAACGTCCCAAAACCACGACATGATTATGAGACGCTGTAGTGGAGGGCTCCGGAAATTGAGTCCGCGTGTGGTTTTTAACGTGCACCTAAATCTCAGTACACAGGCTTCAAGCATTTTCGCCTCCATCGAAAATGCGGCCGCTGCGGCCGGGATTTGATCTCGTGACCATAACCACTCGCGACCATAACGCGAGTACCATAACCACTAGACCACCGTGGCGGGTACGGTACCATAGAAACAAAGGCAGATGACATAGGAAGATTGCATTCATATTTCAAAGAAAAAAAAGACATGTTTATCGAATACTCGAATCGAACCGATTAGGTCACAGTCGTGAACGCTATACACAGGTGAGGCGGCCTAAAACGCTGTATTTTTTTTTATCGCATAATTTGCACGTTTTCGAAAAATCAACCAATAATTCCCCACAAGAAGAGCGGGAGATTTTATCGCGGTAGCAGATACCAGGGTCCACCGGGTGAAACTTCCCTGTCCCTGAAATGTCCCCATGAAGTTCCAGCGCGACACGATTTATCATCGCTGACGAGGGAGAGCCAAATGAAGGCGTTCGCTGATCTCTTCCGGCACGGTTCATCATGCCAGCGTTCACTCCGCTGCTTGTCGCTATCGTAAGGTTTTAAAGACGGTAGTCTTTCTTGGGGAACTTAAACGCAGATATTTTGGTCTGTCTTTCTGTTTGTCGGCACGTCACTCGATTCAGTCACCCGGCCAAAGTTGAACCACTTGCTTACCGCCCTACCATCTTGAACTGGTACGGCTGTTCTTACTTGTGAACGTTTTCGATCAAAAAGTAAATATTACGCATATCTGAGGCGCAACATCATTAGGTAAGTATTAGGTGGTGTGTACCTTTAATAGAAAATACATAGATACGCAATTTTAAAGACCCTAGTTTCTTAAGCTGCGCTGAAAATGCGACTGCGCTGAAACTTGTCTTCCTCCGTGCCCTCTGCACAAGCTCATGTTGCGTTTCGGTTTCGCTTCAGTATTGCATTGTACGAATGACAGGAGGCGCCGCTCTGGCATTCCTGTTTTACCCAGGCGACGTTTAAATAAGAGAATTTGTGGAGAATACGCGTTGAGTGCGGACGTTTCTTCACCTTCGGCACATCGCGCCAAACCGCGTGTTCGGGCTGGCCGGCGTCCTCGCCGGTCGCGTTGGACACCGCGGGTCTTCACCTGCCGCTGCGCCGGGACTACCAGCCCGCAACACAGCACTAATGTTTCCCGACGTAGCGCCAGATGGCGTCCATATCTCACGCAGCGCCTCTTCTATCGTCTTTAGACGACATTTGCAGCGAAGCACGCAGATAGGCGGCCAATTTTTGTTCAATGTATATATGAGCCGGCATCCTTCATAATGATGTCTTTCACTTTATGGTTTCTGCGCAATCGCATGAGCTGTGTTGTTTACATAACGCACGTGCCATTGCGTGAGCGTGAGCTCCGTGGCGATTGCAAAAGTCACAACTTGATTTGCTTCACTGAATGAGTATATAGTCCCATTACGGATTTACCGGTTGCGTCACTAGTCCTTTGCACAACGCACCCGTTGGTCGATTCCTCCACTCTCCCACTTCGTATTTCCGGTTATATTTACTGCGCCATCTGCATCTCGGTGTATCTATTACGAGGCTCTCTCGCTTGTCCAGTTGTTTATGGCTGCGTCGTAAACAATGAAAGTAAGGAATGAAAAACTAAACAGCATGCTTTTATTCTGCCTTAAAAAAACAGATGAACGAAGAATGACACAAACATGCAAATAAACAAAAAACAAAATCCACTTTTCACGCACAACTTATTAAACGTCGGAGGGCCTATGGCGTAACTGACAACGTCCCAAAAGGCCGTCGAAAGAATAAAAAAGAAAGGAATAAACAAGGATAAATGGAAGAGCGTAATAATAGGGGCTGTAGCGCGCGCATTTAAGCGTATACGCAGCCTGCATTTTCGAGGCATGACATGTGGCCGAAATGTATTCTTCAGTGACAGGCAAATACGAGGAGGAGAAGAGTGAGGCAAACTGCGTTGCCACTACTGCCGCCGCAGTTTACCCCATTCACTTCCTCGGCCTCTTCGTGGGCTTCATGTTCGTTGCAGAACGGTCGAGCTGTAGGAGGCGTAGACTGCGGCACTACTGGAGGGAACGTCGTCGCATAAAAGTGCGATGAAAGATTTGTCTTGTGAAAGCGCGAGATTGGAAGCACTGCGCAAGCATGCGATTGAAACTGGCTTTGGCACAGTTCCAGCTTTCTGCATCTCGTCTATTCCCGTCCATGGTGCCCTATAGTTTGCATACGGAAGTCATTCACTCGTTAACACACACACACACAACACACACACACACACACACACACACACACACACACACACACACACACACACACACACACACACACACACACACACACAAACACACAAACACACACACAAACACACACACACACACACACACACAAACACACACACACACAAACACACACACACACAAACACACACACACACAAACACACACACACAAACACACACAAACACACACACACACACACAAACACACACAAACACACACAAACACAAACACACACAAACACACACACAAACACACACACACACAAACACACACAAACACACAAACACACACACACACACACACAAACACACACACACAAACACACACACACACAAACACACACACACAAACACACACACACACAAACACACACAAACACACACACACACAAACACACACAAACACACACACACACAAACACACACACACACACACACAAACACACACAAACACACACACACACACACACACCGCAATACAGGATATCATTTTTATACGATTACCTTTAAGGTGAAATGAGCCACTACCATGCTTATTTGAATGTAGCCCGATACCTTACAAATAAAAAAGAAAAGAAGAGAAGCGCACGGAATGTGATTGTCGCTATAGGCTTAAGATACGTACCCGTCGTGTAGCCTAGCGGCTATAGGTCGGCAAAAAATGTGGAGCTCACTCAGACTCACTCATGAAATATATTTTGCCCTTAAGGCTCTCTCAGAGTCAGACTCACTGAAATTTTTCTCAACCGGACTCACTCGGACTCAGACTTACGAAAATATTACTCAGCTTGTCTCTTTCATACTATGACTCACGGCTCGATCTGAGCCTGAGTGAGTCTCACTGAGTCGACTCATGAGTGAGTTTGCTGACCTATGCTAGCGGCTACGTACTTGCACTGCCGAGTATGAGATCGCGGGTTCCATCGGTGACCATGGCAAAATGCCACGCGTAATTACATTAAAGGGGACCTGCAACACCTTTCTTAGTTATATTGGAATAGTCTCATTATTGACGTATGACTCTTCACGAGTCATATGCCGCAAAAATTTTTCGAATCCGTCAAGTCTAAATGGTGTTACCAAATTATAGAGATCACGTTCCGCAGCTTTCTCCCTCAACTCAACGCCGCGAGCGCGCGGAAAGCTAGGCAGCGACTCGACGGAGGGAGCGCAGAGGAGCGAGGCTCTGCCCAAGAGCGCCGGCGGAGTTTTTTTCTTCATTTTTTTCTCTCTGATGTCTGGGCGCAACCACGTGGTCTGTACCGCCACTTCCGGTCGGCTTGCGTCGTTCTCGTCGAGCGGAGCCGATCGCACTGTGTATCGCGCGTGCTTGAAAACTGCGCGTCGGTTTGGTAATGTTGGGTGTGCACCTCGAACGCCGTAGTGTTTTCATCGCTCTGCCAACCATGGAAGCAAACCTGCGCGCTCGTTTGGAACGAATGACAGCTGAGATCGGTTTCGGCTCATACTCCGATACACCGCCTCGTAACACGGCACTGGCAGACGACCCCGAAGCGCCGCCATTACCGGACGCCAGCATTGTTATCGGAGACACGCTACGCCCCTGCCTCGGTCGGTCGTGAGAACGTGCCGACGATGCAGTTCTCAGCTGACGAGGCAACACTCGAGCGGCTGCCACTCTCAACGGCAACCGGCGATGGTCAAAAGCACAGAAATATTCACGTTTCCGGCACTGCGCATGGCGAAGAAAACGGAACCACCCAACTACGAGCAGACGAGCTGTCGGTGAGACCGGAAGTGCTAATATTAATGTTTGTTCGGTGTTTTTAACGCGATAACAGAATATAAACATACATATTATCTACTTATTGAACTCAAAATTAACAACGAAGTAATAATGAGGGTGTTATCGTGATTATAACATCAGCCAATGGTGGAACTGCCGACAATCGCGTCATATTTTGCGGACTAATACATCATTTGTCGAGAGAAGAGGGAGCGATTTTCAGCTGACTTTGAGAATTTATTGTAAATTCCAGGCCGTGCGCATGGCTATAATATTTGGCTCGCGTGTTCTCGGGAGCCTCGACTACCGATCGGCAGCGCTTTTTGAGCATGCTCGAAAAGTGTTGCAGGGCCCCTTTAAGGTCCATGTTAAAGAACCTCAGGCGGTAAAAAAAAAAAAAAAAATTCTTGATCCCTCCTCTATGGCCTGCCTCGACTGCCCCAGCACCGTGATTTTCATGACCATGCTTGATTTTTATTGGCGCGGTGAAATTATTCTGAGCAGTGTCTCTTGGGCGGATGTACCTCATAAGTATTGCCGAGAGAGAGAGAGAGAGATAATAAAACGAGAGAAAGGCAGGGAGGTTAACCAGAATTGTAGCATCCGGTTTGCTACCCTACACTAAGGGAAGGGGGAAAGGGAAAGAAAGATGGAAAGGACAGCGGAGAGAAGAGCAGGCGCGCGATAAAAAAAAGAGATATAAACAAAAGGAAGCTGTAGATCGGCAGTACTAAAGCCTATTCAATAGGCCACTGGCACGCAAAAAGTTCAGTAAGGCCTTAAACGATTTTCGCTGTGCAGACAGTTCAGGTCGGCATTCCAGCACTGACTGTTCCGACAGGGGTCTGTCGTCAAGGCGGGCCAACACAGCAGCTAGCGACAGTCTGTGCGAGCTGTAGCGAGGGCAGCGACAAAGAACGTGTTCTATCGTTTCTTCGCTGTCACACTGGCTGCAAGTAGCACTCTCTGCCATGCCGATTCGGAAGGCAAAAGATTTGGTGAAAGCAACACCAAGCCACAGTCGACAAAGCACCGTTGCCTCGAGTCGAGAGAGTCCGGACGGAGGCCGAAGTCGACGACACGGGTCCAGTCTATGCAGTCGTGTGTGCTGTAAACTTGGTGTGTTCCACAAGGATTTTATGTCTTCATTGGCAATCTCTCGAATTTTCATCGCAGCATCCGTTCTTGATAACGGGATGGATTCTTGTACGCCGTCTTCGTGTGCAGTTCGAGCAGCAGCGTCGGCATGTTCGTTGCCCAATATGCCGCAGTGACTTGGAAGCCACTGAAAGGTGATGTCATGCCCTTGAACGAAGAGGTGATGGAGCAGCTCTCTAATTTCCAACACGAGTTGCTCGTGAGGTCCACGGCGTAAGGCGTATATCAGGCACTGTAAAGCTGCCTTGGAGTGCGATACAGCCTGCCTGTGCTGACCAATACCTGCAGAACCAATATTCGCACACTCGAAAGCGTTCAGGCTATGGCTCTTAGAGTTTGTCTGGGGCTACCGCGATGTTCGTCAACAGCTGAGACCATTGCGATTGCAAACGACTACCCGGCCAAGACGCATATTATAATGGAAGCGCTCAGAGCACACGTGAGGCATCTTGCTCGCGCCCCTACCCATCATTTAGCCTCTCTGCCTGAAGACCGACCTCGTGCCTCATTTTGTCAGACAGTCCTGTCCTACCGTACACGCCTACCAACAGGATATACAGCTCCAGCAAGAGTTCCAACTCCCCCATGGTGTATGACTCATCCACAAGTTCGCCTCACGGTTCCAGGTATAAGGTCAAAAGCACAGCTTTCGTCACCAGCGCTCAAGCAGCTTTCTCTTCTTTTGTTGTACGAGACGTACAGCGAGCATAGTCATCTCTATACTGACGCCTCAACTACCGTGGATGGGTCTGCAGGGTCGGTGATTTTTCCTGCAAGAACAACCACCGTGAAGATTAGGCCATCCCACCAGACTACATCGACAGCTGCGGAACTTGCTGCTCTGCGTAGCGCACTTAGAGTAATTTATGACCAACCACCCAAGTATTGCCGAGGAAGATTAAAATGACGGAAGTGAATAACACATAAGCGATTTCGCCGAAATGTTGGGATAGACTGCGCGCATTGACATAAATTTACGAGGAATATGCGAGGAAATGCTATGTACGCTGGCGTTCATAAAAATAAAGAAATTTAAAACGATCAGCGCGCGATCGTAAATGAAAGATTGAGAGACTACCGTCGAAAGTGATGGCGAAAAAAGTCACCCGGCTGTCAACAGTGTCCAACAATGTCAACACCCGGTTTTACGCCCATAGGAAAAGCCGTTACATTTATATTTCTAAATGGTGCTTTCGAAAACTCTCAGGCAAGAGAGAGGCGCTTTTTTTTTTTTAGAAAACGGCGTGGATGTTGTACCCAGGAAAATCAATGTTTCGACCGTACAAACAGACGTTGCACGCCTTCTTTACAAATCCGTTCTGTCTTACAGTTTTTTGCTTTGCAAAAAAGGCAGAAAGCAATGTTTGGCTTTCCGGATGTCGCCGAAACACACTGTACAGTGTCTAGGTCAGTGGCCGAGACGGGACAGCCGATCTTTTTGCACATAGAAGCCACAGCCGCAGCTCGCAGTCTCTTCCTCGTGGACTTCTTATAATTTATATGTTTTAAGACTTGCAGATTGTTTACTGTCAGCTGTGTTTTTTTTCTCTCAATGCCTCATTTTCAGTTTTCATAGCAGAATACTGGAACTGTTGCGTGCATACCATTTCTACATGGCGACTGATCACAAGACACCATCGGACTCCACCAATGAAACGCCCTAACCCATATTTTGCTCGCACTAGCCTATTTAAGTTTTCTTATTTCCCGAGGACCATTAGTGAAAGGAACTTCCTTATTAAAACAAGTGATCACACTGCAAAATAACCTTCTCCAGCATATATTTTTGTTGTTCTGTCATTGCCACTCCTTTTTATATCTGTATTGACCATCCAGCTTGGACCATGAGTCCGCACTATCAAATAAGTAAATAAATGAACAAATAAATAAATAAATAAAGTTGAATTGAAGTCATGCATTGGTTACTTGTGCTCAAAAGTCCCTTGCGTATTTGAATCCTGAAGTTTGACGTGAACGCGTGCCTCACTTTCTGCAACACCGTCGTTTATCCCTTTCTTCGATTTGCGGACACTGTAAGCCGGGTGGACGCCGTGACATCACCTGCAACTCCTGCACCACTCGATGTGCAGACGCTCGCAGCACATCAGGCTAATGATCCCGAGCTCATACAACTGCGCTCATCTAAAACAGCACTGCGATTGGACGATATCCTGCTTGATGACGCCAACCTCGTTTGTGACACTTCTACAGGCACACCCACACCATTTGTCCCTAGCACGTTGTGCAAGCAGCTTTTCGACACGCTGCACCAGCTCGCTCACCTCGGCGTTCGTGCCTCGCAACGCCTTGTTTCATCGCGCTACGTGTGACCCCGGACGAACGCAGATGTACGCGACAGACATATGTCGTGGATATTCACGGCGAACCTGACACCATCGCCCTGGAGCGCCTGAATCCAGCCTACTGTTAGACGACTCCCACAGTCGCCTGGCTGAATCCAGTTCCGCGTTGAAGGAAGAAGAGGTCGGGCGTGACCTCGAGCGGCGCGGCAGCACGGCTGGCGCGAGGGGTGCCGAAAATAAAGAAAAAGTTAGTTGGTTTTAGGCTCCGGCGCTAGAAGCACGTGTCGAGTCATTTTCTTATGTGTGCTCCACAAATTTGTCCTCGAGTTTATCGGGGAAACCAGGAAACTGCAGATAAGAAGCCATTGCTAAAAATACAAGTGAAATGCAAGAAAGCAAGCATGCTAAAGCTCGTATTTAAAGGCTGAAGAATCACGCAGCCTTCGCGGTATATAAGGTAAACGAAAAACTCGAACAGTGAGAAACCTGAAAGAAACAGGAAGAGACTTCCTGGCTGTGCTTGTATTCGCAACCACCACTGGTGAACCTGTCAAAGGATGGCGTTTAAGTCGAGAGCGGTCGAAGGCGGTTTATCGACTGCCTCGAGGCAATGGGCATCGTCGGTGCCGATCCCGATAGCTCGAGTGTCACTGGCGCTTTGAAGGTAACAAAGGAGACACAATAGATATAAAGAAGCGTTTTGTTAGACACACTCCTACGAAATAAACTGATATTGAAGCCAAGGAAAGGATGGGAGGTGGTATTTGTAGTTTTTGACTTAAGTATAATTGTTACAGCGTAAAATGAAATTAATTAAAGCGGATGAAAAAGAGAACTAACCGCCCGTGGAGGCCGAACCCACAACAGTGCTCATGAACCCAAAATTGCGAATAATGTCCATGTGGCTTCGTTATCGTTGGGATCCATACGGGTACTTTTGACTACGATGCCGAGCGTTACCGCAGTAGAGAGCGAGCAGCACTCGGTGTGGCCGGAAACAGTCTCTGTTTTAAGTACTGACTAAGTAATATGCTGCTTAGATTGAAGCATCGTGAGAATCAGCACACTTGCAGCAGGACGTGGCGAAAGACTATTTGAAATATAGAAGTTTAGGTTTTACTTCTAACTTGTGCAGTCTTGCAAAGGGCCTGTCAATGCTTCGACTGACATTTACTCGTGAGATTCCGGTGTATTGAATAACTGAACAAGACTAAAGGCTTGGGACGGAGGAATAAAGTTTATTCAGAAGAGAGAGCCGAAGGCAGAGTCGTCCAAGGTGGCAGTTTTCAAAATTATTAGCTCGTTTTCATTATCATGCCCACCTGATGTGCACTTCAGGACGAAGGCCTCTCCCAGTGGTCTGTAATCCATCCTGTCCTGCGTGAGCTGATTCCATTTGATGAGTTCAAGTTTCCTAATTTCGTCTCCGCACCTAACGCTTTGCCGTTCTCGGCCGCGCTTCCCATCTCTTAGTATCAACACATAGGTTCGCAATATATTCCCCAGTGTAAGGATAATTTTTTTTTTACCGAATACCTTACATGCTCCGAAAGAAGGCATTGGGTAAAGAGAGCTTAAAGATATGTTACACGGTGTGGACAGTCTGGTTATATGTATAAAAAAAGACATGCATGGTTCATAATTATAAACTGAAGAAATGTGTATGAAGTACAAACATGCACGATAATCAGTATATCACAAAAACTCTAGTAAAAAGTAAATATCAAGACAGCATACAGTTATCCATTGGACAATTATGTATACGCCAGTATGAACATCAAAATCACTGTATTAAAAAATGATACAGCGAGTAAATAGTGAAAGCTCGAGTGATCGTGAAAAAAAAGTCACAGTTTCGCCGCAAGGGCGAAGCAATGAATGCGACAGCAAGAAAAGCGGCGCGTGATGGACGCGCTTCTACGCTGCAGGAAGATCTCCCCGCTGGCAGCAACTACCGCGCGAGCAGACAGCGGAAGGGCAAGGTTCTCCCTGCGCAAGTATTAGAAGAAGCGAGCGAGCTGGCCGACGTTAAATGCGCCCGTTGCTCTCCTCACGCCATCTCACTGGTAATGAACAAACGCTTATAAGCGCCTGCTGTCTCTGAGTGCTGCGGTAAAGGGTGTGTATATAACGCTCGCCGTTAGCTACCTGAAGGATCTGCGTTCTGTAGCGTAGTGGTTAGCGCCATGCGCTGCGGAGCGAGAGGTCACTGGCTCGATTCCGCGCTTCGGAAGCATTTTTCTTTGGGACTTCTGCACACACACACACACAAATATATATATATATATATATATATATATATATATATATATATATATATATATATATATATATATATGTATATATATATAGTGCATGACGGCGGCGGCAAAAACCAGCCGAGACTGTCCATATATTGGCTATCGCAATAAAATAAAGATGACAAGAAGCTTGTGCACACAAATCGTTAAGTAAATAGATGCGTTCTTGGGTGAATATGCCAAAAAGCTGACAAATATCTGTCATATTTTAGCGTTTGTCTTTCAAGGTTCTACACTGTTTAGCAATTCGATAGAAATTCATCCCTACCGAAAATTGGCTTTGACAAGTCCACAATGCACTTTCACAGTGTCAACAGGATGACCTTGTGAAAGGCTGCAAGGAGTTGAATACGGTATGCTTTATGTAGGAGAAATGTGAAGGCTTTGACACTTTGAGTGGCCCTTTCAACATGTACTCTTGAAATTCCAATGGCTTGGTTTTTGTGCCCTTCATGTTCCTCAGGTTGTTGCCGTTTCTTCAGGAACGGCGGCCTGTCCATGCCAACCCTGGTTTCATCAAAAATGTTGTCGATCCATAAACCTTTGTCTACCATAACGCGATCGACATAGGCCGTGAACTTGTTGAGAACATTTGAGTGAACTGCAGGTCAAGCGTCTGAAGCGCGATCGCGAAATACTTTCCCCACTAGTGTTACCATGCCGCATAGAGCGAGGCCAATTAATGCTGCTTGTGCTTGCGTTTGTATTGGCGGTAGGTCAGCAGCAGTAGGTCAGCAGCAACAGGCGGTAGGTCACCATGGCCTTTCTAGGGGCATCTCTGCGTAGACTAGCACAATGTGAGTTCACTCGTGTTCCGTGAGTAACCTGTTGAGCACCGCCTCTCCAAGTACAGTTGCTAAAATATATATGATATTCTTGAAAGTGTTCGATAAAGTTGTTAGATGTGTAAATAAAAAAAGTTATAGAAAAAAGCAAGCTTACATTGCGGTAGAATTTCACGAAAAAAAAGATTAACACGGTGTCTTCGTCACTTCATGCAAAGCCTCTTGGGATGCATGCCATGCTCAATTTAGTGAACGCTTCAATAATATACCTAAGCAGGTGCACACATGGCAATCCTGTGAGCACTTTGACGGTGTCGTTCGTATGCGCAACAATGCATGAAAGGGGAGGCTTTGGGCGGCCAATGGCTGGGAGGGGACATCTTCTAGTGTGCCAGCATGTGCACGCATAAGCGCGGGAAACAGTTACGAAAGGTCACCTTGTGACACTGTCATGAATACGCATGTAATGAATGTGTATGGTATAATCATAATTATCTATCCTTGTAGGTGGCGCGAAACTTTACCAAGGACAGACACAAAAGGAACAAACCACAAGTGGCTTGTCCCTCTTGTGTCTGTTTTTGTTAAGGTTTCGCGTTACCTACGATGATGGATCGTTACCAACGGGCATGTATAGTACAATATTGGAATGGACCTTACATAAACAAACCTTCCAACTTTGGTCACAAAGTTCGCATATTTATTTTGTATATCCCACAATGCAGAGATAATCGGCTTGTCTCGGCTTGACTCGATGGCCGGCTGCGTGGCCAGTCCACCTCTTTCCTCCCCTTCTCGAGGGGTAAACGGAAAGCTTACGGCTCTGGTGCATTGGTTGTGCCAAGCATGCTTCCTTCTCATACGAAGTCAAAATGCTAGCTATCAAACATCGCACTCGATTGGCTAATCTCACATAAGCATACCTTCATATGTAGTCACCTCAGAAAAAAATCTTGCATAGAGGCATGGCCTGCGACATACATCAGCGACATATGCAGAAAACACAAATAGCGTAGTGATCGCAAAAATTATGCCGTGACCGCTATGAGGTATATCGCAAAAGAAAGTACCCGCCTGATTAATTACGTTTTTAATCTTCTTAGGCACTTAGTGAGAAATAATTGAAATTTTCAACTCGCTTGAAACATCGTCGGCTATGTTTTCAGGAATTCGTGATTGTCTCGAAACACGGGCTGTTTTCGTTGTTTAAAAGAAGGAAAAAAAAAGAAATAGAAGGATGTAATTCAGGAAATTCGCGTTATTGAATACAATGTTTTTTTAATGCCTTCAGGTAAATTTCACCATACAAACGAGGTTTCAAGCGATTTCATAGGAGCACCGAAATTCCTGCGTCGCTAAAATGAAGTAGTAGCAGGTTACACGGGTCAAGCATATCATTACAACCTACCAGCAGCACCACTTACCCAGCGGCTTGCGAAACAGCTTACATTTATGAAATCGGCGCTGGGGCAAGTTGAATGTTCGGTGTGAATCAGGCCTCAATATTTCACGCAAGAAGCCTTAAAAAGAGAAGAATAATACACCAATATGAGCAGTGGCAATAAACTCACTCGCGCATATTCATTCAACGCTTACATGTTTCCTTCAGTTTCTGGCTCACAAGACGTTACTATTTACATTGTACCAGATCATGCATACACACTTGCCCTGTTTCGTTTCTCGTATTTACACATCGCAACAGCGGTTCTTGCAGCCGAGTAAACGCGACGGGAAACGCGGAAACTACAATAAAACTCAGTCACGCTGGCTTAAATAGACTCGCAGCTGAGCGCGGACGAACTTTGCATTAACTGCGCAGGCAGCGCACGAAATATAAAGAATGATTTAAATGCTTGGAGACTTGATTAATTTACTCGCGTAAGTGCCAAACAATAATAACACAAAAAATAAATTAACGAAGAAGTGAGGAGATATACAGAAATTCTAGTTTGAAGTTGGGACTACCGCTTGCCTGTCCCTTCTCTTGGTGCTTCGTTTATTTTTTCGCGCTGATAATGTCTTGTTCACTGGAGTGCCAAATTGCTGAAACCTTTACATTAATAAGTTGCGTAATTACATGAAAATGAAAGCACGGGCAAATCACGACTAGCACTCCTGGCTGAGCCGCCACGAACTCTCGCTTACTGCAACGATCTTCGCGCGCGTGTGCGCAGCAGCAACAAACAAACTTGCACAGATTGCCGATTAAGATTAACATGGGGTTGACTACTCAAGAAAAAGAAATCAAGAAGAAGAAATGCATATGGGCCGGGCACGTAGCACGTCGGCAGGATAACCGGTGGTCATTAAGGGTAACTGACTGGATTCCAAGAGATGGCAAACGCGTGAGGGGGAGACAGAAAATTAGGTGGGTAGATGAGATTAAGAAGTTCGTGGGTATAACGTGGCAGCAGAAAGCACAGGACCGGGTTGATTGGCGGAACATGGGAGAGGCCGTTGCCCTGCAGTGGGCGTAGACAGGCTGATGATGATGATGATGATGATGATGATGATGATGATGACTACTCACCATATTTTGTTAGCGAACGCTTGAACGCACCGTCGACGAAAGGCTTGCTGCACGTCATCGCATATTTGTAAGGCGTCTTGCCGTTCCGAAGCTTGTCGAGCCACTCGAGGTGACGTTCCGCGTCGGTGCGATTGTAATGATAGGTTATCCACGGCTCTTTGCAGTATATGTGGTACTGAGGATTTCAACAAAACATAACGATGGAAAATGGGGCATTTTCTGCAGGATACAGAACACAGAATTATAATATGGATGCAGCAGTTCCGTACACTGCCACGCACCGCATGGAATGCGTATTCAAATTAACGAAGTGACGGAGGGGCCACCTATAGGCGGAACTCGTGGCGAATAGGAGCGGTGGTAGCTTTTACGTGGCTACATTGTTCATAGTGTGTCAGAGAGGGGAACCTTCCGCAGCGTCTTTGCCAGAAAGGCCTCTGATATGTGATCCCATTTCACTTAAGTCATTGAGGATCCTGCCGTCAGATAAGAAGGCCTTGGGTATAATCGCAGGTGCGTTTTCCTGCATTGGGAGTATGTACGCATGCTTAGAATGAGGTACTGTTATGTAAACTTCGACGAGTGCAAGATTGGCCTATCTGTAACCCATGATTACAGATAGCGCGAAAGATATTTTTGACGAGAGGCAAGGGAGATGGATAACGCGACCTCTAGTACAAATATAACTGTCAGGATAATTATTGGAAATTAATTGGTTGAGTTCAATGAAAGATTGTGAGCAGCTGCGATCGCTGCGGCACCTAACGGAGCAGAGCGACACCACGCGCTTCTTTCTACCTGGCCTCTGAGATTCCCTTCGGCAAACTGGTACGGAATCGATGGTTCTGGTTTTAAAGAGTCATGTCAAGGCGAAGGCCTTAGGTGCCTTATCAAACTAGAATAGCGAACGTCGGCGTCAACACGAAAGCTGCAAAGAGTCATGTGATCAGAGATTACGGCTTGATGACGTCACAGGTTGCTAGAATTTGTGACATCACTGCGGCTTCCCATAAAATGGCGTCACGTGATGGCGTCATCATACGAGTTCATTGCATCATGGAAGGTGTGCCGATCCAGGGGGCAGTGCAAAACCAGGTGAGGTGCAGAAAAAATGTTTGCAATGCTTTCGTTCTTGGAGGCAGTGCAGAAATCACGCTAGAAAGCTTCGGGGGATGTAGGCAAGGATCAATACATCTACTGAGAAGAAAAAAAAAAGATGGCTAACAGTGAATCACAGTTTATTAACCCAGTCAGCCCCAGTGCCACTCTGGGACCCCTAAGTCTGGCGTTAGGGTTGCTTTACATTTTAGTCGCTTTATTGACTCTCCAAAATTTTGTTCCGCTATGACGTAATATCAACAGATATTGCCAACGGTGGTCTTGAGGTCAAGTACAGGATTACGTTGGTTTGATTCGTACTGATGCCATCTACAATATCCTTGAAGAGTTGTAGCAATGTCCTGCGCATAGACACTGCAGACACGTGTAGTATCCGAGTACGGCATTTAAGAAGAATTAGTTGGCCTCAGTTTAAATGTGGTGGTGCACAAGGAGGGTGTAATCGAAGAGTTTGCCGACACAAAAGTAAGAGATATTGGCCTATGACCTTGGAGCGGCAATTCAATTCAATTCAATTCAATTCAATTCTTTATTTGCAGACGTGAAACATAGAGAAATACACAGACATAAACATACAGAAATACAGAAACATACAGAAATGGCTTGCCAGATTTCGGAATTAATGTAATATTGTGCCGTCATCAATCTAGTTGAAGCTTTCCGTTTTTCCAAAGTTCTACGCTGCAGGTTGCGAGCTGATGGATGGCCTGGCTGTCGAGGTTGCGCAGCAGTATGTAGATAATGCCGCATGAGTTACGAAATAAGCAGCGTTTTACAAAAAAAAGAAAAAAAAACACGCCGTGAGACATCTTATGGCTTTCGACAGCTACCATTGCGAAAGTCTAAAGGTACCAACGAGACAAATTTCGAAAAAGACGTAATATAACTTACGGATGTTCTAAAAGAATCCTGTGTCACGACTTGGCCGTAATCGTAACTCCGAGATTGCATTAAAGAAAGTAGTTCACTATGCGGCATGCTGTGAAGCATCTGTTCAACTTGACATTCGAAATCGAATGTAACAAGGATATTGTGTTCTATCATTGGCTAACGCGAGAAACAAGTCCATAATGAAGTGATGGTAATCGAACGTAACTCTGCGAAAATATTAAGCAGGTGTTGGTAGAGCTACATGTTGAAGTGCAACTCTTCATGTAAATAAGCAAGCAAAATATGTGATATCCTCAATCAAGTTCGTCGGCAAGCACCGAGATGGTGATTTATGCGCTTTAAGCAACGTTTTTCTGAAGTGTTGTTCGCATGCGCGAGAAAAGGTGTTTTAAGGCCACCGGAGTAGCTTACCGCTTTAAAAATATTGAGTCGAGGAAACAAAGCCGCCATGGTCGTCGTTGTGAAAGTGAGAAAAGCCTTTATCTGTTCGAAATGAAAGCGATGCTGGAAGTGGCAATTTAGTAAAGAAAAAAAGAACTTTTACTTCCGATGGCACAATCAAAGGCACCTGGGAACAAGGCTGCTGCCGTCGTCTTCCTCCTTCGCTGCTCTAAACTCTGCGATCAGGTGCTAGAAGCTCACAGACAGCTTCGCTTTTTCTGAAAGCCGAACTCTGGTCGTTCTCAAACTTGAGAGGCACGTTATTGAGGGAGCGGCAGCGTTTTTGAAAGCATGTCCGACAAAATTTCACCATGGTTTTATTATCTGCTGATATTGCAGCGTGCACTCTTAGTTGTGAGGAGGCAAAATACCGGCAGCAAGAAAGCGATATAAGAGGCAAACAGCGCGCTTGCTATGAAGGAAGAATGAAAACAAAAACTGTAGTGCAAGAAATGAACACGGCAAAGCGCAATGCACCCACCATTGTAGTGTAGCGGCTAAGGTGTTTTCCAGCTACGCCGGAGGACGTGAGTTCAATTCGTGGCCATGGTGGCCGCACATCAATGCGGACAAAATGAAGAAGTACAAGCGTACTTCCAATTAGGCGCAGCTTAGGCGTATATTTAGGCGCAGATTAAAAACACCAGGTGGCCAGCGTGTGTACTGAACTATCCTGCGTTATTTTTCGTCACTGATCACACTTTAGTCTTCCAAATCAATATGCGACGTGGAGGGGGGGGGGGGAGGCATTCTGAACTGAAGAAAAAAGGCACTAATTATTAGCGAGCGAGAATTGTATCGCCGATAGCTCCTTGACCCTAAACCTAAAGCGCATGTAGAAGATTGCCTGCTCCTATTTTCTCATTTTGCTTCGTGGTTGCATACAACCAAAACCCACGGGAGTTTAAAAAATTATCACTGTTTCTTCTCTACGAAGATGGTTGCTTATCTTCTGAGGTCGCGGCATTGAACACCGGCCACAGCGGCCTCATTTTCGATGGAGGCGAAAATGCTCGAGGCCCGTGTGCTTAGATTTAGGTGCACGTTAAAGAACCCCAGGTGGTCGAAGTTTTCGGAGCCCTTCATTACGGCGTCTCTCATAATCTTACAAGAACTTCTTGTTGGGCTAGTTGGTGCATGACTTATTGTAGGATACGTGCGCAAAGATCGGGCGAACAAAGGAAAAACGATGTAGACAGAAGTGTACATCGTTTGTCCTGTGTTCGTCCGAGCTTTGCGCACATGTCCTACAATAAGCCTCTCATAATGATATGGTGGTTTTGGGACGTTAAACCCCAACAGTTATTATTATCGTCTGAGCTGTGACATTCCCTCTACGCAAATTTTCATGTGATGGCAGAATAAAAAGAGGACACTGAGATTGCCATATGATACTGCAGGTACAGTAAGGAACCCAGTAACCGTTATGTGACGAAATAAGTGTTTCTGGTTCACAAAAAGTGCACTTCAGGCAGTCTGCACTACAGCTTCAACCAAGAAACAGGGAAGGAGTTACAGCGTTGAGAGAAGTTGTGTAGTAACTTAATACTTCGGCTGGCGAAGCACTGATTTCAAACGGGCATCAGTAACGCCGATACTCAATTTTGTTCCCGTTCATCACAGCCTATTTATTTATTGTTCGTGCCAAGCGATAACATGAAGCGCGCAGTACGCCCACAGTGAGCAAGCCTGTTGCTGCTCTCGATTTAGTGGAACTTAAGCAGGAAAGGAAAGGAGGAGCCGTTTAGGGGAGTATGCAGGGAACAGGGACTGACTCGCCGTTCGTGCAGGCGCGGCGGTCGCGAATCACTCGCTCGTGTCGTCCAGCAAGTCATCCTCGTCTTACGCAGGTCTAGCCAGCGGTCTAGCACGATTGCTGCACGAGGCCTACGTGGGGTGGCGCCACGGTGCCACCTCTCTCTTCATCGTCGCGTGCTTTGTCTCAGCTGTTGTCTTGTCATACGGGCCGGCGGCCGCCGACGCCGGAGGCATTCACGGACCGAAGGGAGAGGTGGCGGCGCGCCGACGGGAGAGAAAGCTATTGCGCATGCGCCACTTTTCTCGACTGACTCCTGGGAAGTGTCCGAAGGGTTTCGCCGGGTAGGGAGGAGAAAGAAGAGCGGGAACGGCGGCGGTGGCTGCGTCCCTTTTGCTTCACCCGCCTCTCCCCTCTATCCTTCTAGCTTTTACTCCCTACCGCGTCGCGTTCCTCATTCGCTGCCGAAGCCCCGCGAGGTTCGGTTGACTCCGTCGGTCGGAGGCCGCCGCGCTAGCCGTCTTCCTGACGCAGGCGGCGTGGTCTTGGTACGCGTCCCCTTTCCCGTGGCCTACCAAGCGTGCTTCTCGGTAAGTGCACGTATATCTGCAGTCCGCGATGCCATGGCATGCGCCGTACCTGGAGGAAGTAGTCGTTTCATTGCGTTAGCGACGTCACTTGCATTGGTTTTAGCCGATGCATTTAC
Organism: Rhipicephalus sanguineus; assembly: GCF_013339695.2. NCBI lineage: Eukaryota > Metazoa > Arthropoda > Arachnida > Ixodida > Ixodidae > Rhipicephalus > Rhipicephalus sanguineus. The sequence continues at coordinate 138,298,887 of NC_051177.1, read as the reverse complement.
ACGAAAGCTTTTTTATGCGACACTTAATACATTTTGTCGGCGAGCGGCGCCTACGTACAGTACAAGCAGATAACGTCTTGTTTCACATATCACAATGGGGTTTGGTGCAGACATCTAATGAACTATGCATGTTATGTCAAACGCGTTGCCTTGATTAACGGAAGCGCCGAAACTTTGTATACGCTACGACTACGCGTGTTTGTGTTTTTGAAGGAAGCTTTTCACTCATGTGTAGCGCGCTGGCTGAAAACACGATCAATGGTCATTAGTGAGCTTCATATATGTCTAGCGCCCGCGCTGTAGAATAGACGACTTCAAGATGTCTTCGCTTTTCTAAAAAAGTTGGCTGACATCATTTTTTTTTCACTTCTTTCTTACTCAAGTTGACGAGTGCATAAACTAACAATAGTTGCAACGAAATGTTGCGTGTTAGGCTCCGTAACATTGGAAGGAATGAAATTCTACTACATGAAGTGATGCAGATGTCTCAATCAAGCTGTCTTTCAGTATTATAATTATGCGCTCAACATAGCTGCCCTAAACCTAGGCTACTAAAAAAGAGATGGACTCCTGAGGTTGCTTTGGGGCCCTTAAAAGGCAGCATCGTGTGAGAGAAATAAATTATTAGGGAGCATATTTTTGATGCGACAAAGAATATAGAGCTTTCATATCTTCCATTATGTAAGATGTTCGAAGTATTGATGTAATTTATAGAAAGTGAGTGAGAGAAAGAGTGCTGTCTTGCTTTCTTTCTTTGTGATCGTGCGCGCACGCGTTCCTTTATTGTGAAATTCATTGTGCAAGAAAAAATTGGAAAGTAAAAATGAACATATATAAGCACTATATAAAAATAAAAAAAGACACACGAAAGGAACAGAGAGAACGGAAAGCCCCGTGCTTCTTTTAATAAAACCGTTTTCGCTGTTTTTATTTTCAGTTAAAGGGGAGAGGGAGAGAGTCACCAGGAATGCGTTTTGACTGTTCGACCTCGTCGTTACTTTATCGTCCGTTTGCGGGTCAACACCAATGTACCACAGCAGTTGCGACTGTGGATCAACAAGTGTGTCGCGTGGTTTATGGTTGTAAATGCTCTTCCTTTCCCCTTTGTTTTTGCTGCAATGTTCACGACGAAATCGCGGCGTTTGTTTTCATTTTCCCGCCCGTCTAACCGTCCTTCCACAATCACGTCATACGGCCGTCATTAGCGTTATCGTCAGGCTATTAATTTCCACAACCCGCCTCATTCTCACCATCAGACTTGGGAAAGAAATTCTGCTTTCTACCCGTGCTTGGTACGAAACCCATACTTCCACACCCGCAAAAAGTTGTCCGCCGAAAGTTGCAGTGGCAACCATCAAGGTCTGACGCTTTCCTTAATGTTATGACAGTTTGTCAGCGAAGTTTTTCGCACGACCCAGTCCTGTGAGAGTTCGACACTTTAAACAAAAATCGGATAAGGTTGGACAAAATGCGGCTGTTAGAGTACCGGACCAACGCTTCGAACAAGAGAGACTAATGTGCCGTCGCGTGTTGTGTGCAAAAAGGGATTAACAGGGGGACTAACAACGCGCCCGTTGGCTCATTTGCCGCTGCGGCGCCGCGCTCAGTGACACTATAATAGGTATTGCTGTCGCCCTGTCGCAGCCGGCGGCTGCGATTAGCGTACGTACAAGCGCCTTGCCCATTAAAACCTGATGACGGCTTCTGTGCGATCCTCTTACGTTGCGTTTACATAGCTGAACACATTAACGATGCACAATCCTTCGCAGTTGGCGTTTGGATCGGCAGTAGTCCTTAGCGTGCGTAATGCGAAGACGACGCTTCGGCCGGCACAATATCCCTCATTCATGCATCGTGGTCACTTGACAACGCCTGTACGCTCTGGTATTATCGTAAGTGCAGTTGGGAGCAAGACGGATATTTTTCGCGGGACATAAAGTGTGACGCACATCCTTAGGGAAGCTAAGGATGCGGCAGCGAAGCACTTGAGAGACGAAGGAATTGCCGAAGTCCGTAGTTGAATTTGCAAAGATTTTTGTTCGCAAGTGCTTTATGCCATCTACGTTGACCGGGTTCACAAATGATGTGTTCTGATCGTAAGGATCGACAGGCACTTTCTCTTATGCGAACAATTCAACTGTGAGAGATTTATGTGACTACGTATCCTGTCCTGTATCTGCTTTATTAATGCTCGTTTCAACAGAAATTGGTGCTTTTACTTCAGCAGGGGGAGGGTCAAGGTGGCTTTTTTTTATTTTCCCGTGTGGCAGACAAAACTGAATGCACGAACAACTAAGGCAGTAATACTCGAAACTTGTGTAAACTTGTAGAAAAATAATGAGGAAGCGAAGCGTACGCAAGTCAGTGTGAAAAGCTAAAACGTGGCATACAACTGCGCGAATTATCTCGAAAACACGAAGGGAAGTTGCAGTTTTCAGCCAAGGTAGCTGACGTATCGACACATTTTGCGACGTAGCAGAATGCTTGCCTACACATAACAAAACCAAACGAGAACTTCGCATATGAAATTTCGTTATGCAAGATATGTTCACAGTGTGCGCTGAGCCTTTCGGACCTTAGAGTGTGAGCCTAATGCGTGATCCTTAAGAGTGTGAGCGGTGCTATTATTTTTTTTTCGCTCTCGCGAACGCTGCAAGGACGAAGCGGACGAAGTAGAAGTGCAACTAGTGCGCTCACGTGTTATATTCTGGACCTCATACGATCTTGACAAATAGGCATTTAAGGCTGTCGCATTAAATCTAATATATGGTGTCTCAACGAGGATAAAGTGAAATAGAATGGACCAAATTTCTATTGTCACCGAGGAATGCATGCGTTTCACTAAATATGACATGACGGGATTTACATCCTCCTGCAGCTGAAATATGCGCTACGCTCAGCGACACCTTTACGGCGACTCCCGCGCATTAACTATCATGTCGACTGTTGGCGCTTCATCTAGAATGAAGAGAGTCGGAGTGCTCTGTGTCACGTTGCCAGCTAACAACGCTTCACGTACCTAGAAAACACGGTATGTAGGCTCCCGGTATAATTTTCTTTTCATGGTTCGACGCACGCTTCTTTTCTTTTTTCATTGGCAATATGCAGTCATGCTAAAGTTCTACGCACTTTAACAAGCGCGCTTCGCGCAACAACACCTGTGCATCCCGCCGAATCGCCGAGTCTATCTTTCCGCAATGCATGATCGATCGAAAGAGTTTTCTGATAGGCTGCATGAGTAGAAAAACTTCACGATACCTGATCAGCAAGCGGCACGGACGAATCATGAGGGATTCCGCTAGACTCCTGGGCGTTATCCACGCACAAGACAGACGATAACAATAGGATAGGCGAAAAGATGAACTGGCTCTTTCCTATTAGAAAAGCACAGAGACATGAAAGAACGTCGGAAACATAGAGAAATAAAACAATCCTAAAGAAGTAGACAGTCGAGCACGCCGGTGCATAGTAATGAGAAAGTGCTTTCAGACGGCGGTGCGAGAACTGAAGCCTCAGGGTCTCCAGAAGACAGCGACAATATGACGGTGGAACGACAAAGGAGGTTGTAGTATATTACCCAAGAACCCTTCTGCCTACTTTCTGTGACGCATTCCTAGAGTCAGCTTTTCGATTTCATTTTTTTTTGCATTCTTTCCGTCCTTGATGATTTGCTCGTACAAAGCCGTGGTGCGGTAGACGCCGGGATCGGGAAATCGGTGCGATAAGTTTCAAGACAAAAAGACCGTAAAATAAAATGGTTTCTTAGAAAATAGAGATCTTGCTGGAGGCCTTAACGCGGCGGGCTTTCGGCCTTCAGTAATTGAAAAAAAAAGAAATCAAAGCCCACTTTACATAATTGGAAACGCGGCCTGGAATGTGGGTAATGCTTGACAAGTGCTGTATAAGCACATTTAAGGGAAAGTTCAAACACGTGCGCAAGGGCGCGATTTACTTACCGGCATAGCGACGAAGGACATACATATGATCGCAACTTGGAACATGTAATCGCAAATCTCTGCACAAAAAAAAGCCGAAAGAAGAGAGGCTGATCACATAAACCAAAGTTAGGGTAACGGTGCTCAGGAGAATGAGTGCATCATTGGGATGCTTTGTCTTGGGTACTGGCGTTACTACGGGCTCCGGATTTTGGCTGTCTAATACCAAGAAGTTCAAGCATGCCTTCTTCCGTATGATAAACTTACGCAAAGGCGAAGGAAACGCGACGCAGCCACTGAAAGTAACGCGGTGATAATTGATCACATCGTGATCATCGTGAAAACACGCTATTGAGTCCTTCAGTAGAGTGCATGGAACGTGGTCAATGATCAGATTGCATCAAATGATCAGATTGATCAGATTGCCCACGTGTGTACTTCCAAAGACAACTGCGTACTCATTCTAAAAAAGACAGGACGTGCAAACACGGACACAAGAAAGAAGTCAGGACACCCACAAACCCCGACTAACAACTGAAGGGATGCACAACGGCGGAAAAGAAAGAAGGCACGAAAACTTATCTGCGCATGCCCATGCAACAGGCGAACCTATTAACCCGGCACAACTGCGTAGCTGTAAATATGTCGCAGCCGAGCGACTGAACTCAAGGATATCACGAAATGACTCGCTGGTTCAGCATCCAACGAAACCACTACAAGTTCCAGTTGGCAATACATGGTCGTTGCCATCTCGATGTTGCGCAAACTGACAATCATCTGTCGCGCTATATTGCAACCGAGATAGATGGAAATCTGATTGGAATGTCAACATTGCTCCGAAGAATTGCTCTCCCTTCTGCCTGTTACACCCATTAACGTTTTGTGATTGCGCGAATAGACGCCTGCCAGTCTGAAGAAATCCGTGATGATTCTTGGACAATGACCAAGTAGTGCGATATACTACTGTTCGTGAAGTACATCAGCGATAGTTCGTTGAATTGCGCCACATGATTGAACCATTACTTTGAGGTATTTCATGTAGCTCATTAAGAGGTCTTCGGTTGCTTTCAGCGGGTGGTGTAGATAATGACTGAGATCACGCTGTCATCTGGAAGCAGTGTGGTCAGCTCAGCTGCTAAAACCGTGACCCAAATAAAGCAAGACCGCGATATTAATTCCACTTGTGTCGCAAGATTTTCGTGTAGCTCGATACCTTCACATAAATAAGCGTGTGCTTCCTTATGTGGTACTTTAATAATAAATCGTTGGCTATTTTACGACCCAAAACCACGATATGATTGTGAGAGATGCAGTAGTGAAGGGCTCCGGAATTTTGACCACCTGGGATTCTTTAACATGCACCTAAATCTAAGCACACGGGACTCTAGCAGTTAGCCTCCATCGAAATGCGGCCGCCGCAACCAGTGATTAGGTCCCACGACCTTCGGGTTAGCAGTCAAGCACCTTAGCCGTAGACCACCGGGCCGGGTTATGTGGTAGTATACGTTCAAAGGAAGGCATTAAGCGGTAGACGTTACAGTTATAGTGCTGTCCTTACATCGAGAAAGAAAATGTGATGTGTTACTCATGTTCCAGCCTCCATAGAAAACACACACGCACACACGCTGCGACAAAACGTTGTGCAGTCGGACGTAAGCACGGATAAAAACGTTTCGAAGTGCACGTCAACCATTCATGTCAAAAACACAGGTGAAGTGAAGTTGATTTCATTCTTCAAAACGGACAAAGGACACCCGAACAGAAAGACACAGTGTTGTCACTTTAGTGTTTCTGCGGCTTCGTCCGTAACCTTGGGGCAACAGCGTGAGGTCAGAGACAAGATTACACGGCCCCCAGAAAAAATAAACAAAACAATGGTAATTACCGTGAACAACGCTGCCAGTGAGCTGTTGAGCCCCTGGTAAAGCCAAAATTTTATGTTGTAACTGGTATCTCTGTTATGTATTCACTGTTTCGGACAAGTTCTATTCACTTATATTTACGATTACACCCTTCCTTCTTCCAAACTCCTGAAGTTTAGTGTTTTACGTGAACATTTTGTTCAGTCATAACGTTGTTTTTATTTGAATGATCAGTCATGTTGTATCATCTCGTGTAATCCAAGCATATATAATACGATCCCCTACTGTCCTCGTTCCGCAATTTCTGCTCGATTTTGCTCAATGCATTAGCCAGTGGAAGTGCCCCCAAGCCTAAGTGACAATTTTCGCTGGCATATATAATACGATCCCCTACTGTCCTCGTTCCGCAATTTCTGCTAGATTTTGCTCAATGCATTAGCCAGTGGAAGTGCCCCCAAGCATAAGTGACAATTTTCGCAGGCATATATAATACGATCCCCTACTGTCCTCGTTCCGATATTTCTGCTCGATCTTGCTCAATGCATTAGCCAGTGGAAGTGCCCCCAAGCCTAAATGACAATTTTCGCGGGCATATATAATACGATCCCCTTCTGTCCTCGCTCCGCAATTTCTGCTCGATTTTGCTCAATGCATTAGCCAGTGGAAGTGCCCCCAAGCCTAAGTGACAATTTTCGCAGGCATATATAATACGATCCCCTACTGTCCTCGTTCCGCAATTTCTGCTCGATTTTGCTCAATGCATTAGCCAGTGGAAGTGCCCCCAAGCCTAAGTGACAATTTTCGCAGGCATATATAATACGATCCCCTACTGTCCTCGTTCCGCAATTTCTGCTCGATTTTGCTCAATGCATTGGCCAGTGGAAGTGCCCCCAAGCCTAAATGACAATTTTCGCAGGCATATATAATACGATCCCCTACTGTCATCGCTCCGCAATTTCTGCTCGATTTTACTCAATGCATTAGCCAGTGGAAGTGCCCCCAAGCCTAAGTGACAATTTTCGCAGGCATATATAATACGATCCCCTACTGTCCTCGTTCCGCAATTTCTGCTCGATTTTGCTCAATGCATTAGCCAGTGGAAGTGCCCCCAAGCCTAAGTGACAATTTTCGCAGGCATATATAATACGATCCCCTACTGTCCTCGTTCCGCAATTTCTGCTCGATTTTGCTCAATGCATTAGCCAGTGGAAGTACCCCCAAGCCTAAGTGACAATTTTCGCAGGCATATATAATACGATCCCCTACTGTCCTCGTTCCGCAATTTCTGCTCGATTTTGCTCAATGCATTAGCCAGTGGAAGTGCCCCCAAGCCTAAGTGACAATTTTCGCTGGCATATATAATACGATCCCCTACTGTCCTCGTTCCGCAATTTCTGCTCGATTTTGCTCAATGCATTGGCCAGTGGAAGTGCCCCCAAGCCTAAGTGACAATTTTCGCAGGCATATATAATACGATCCCCTACTGTCCTCGTTCCGCAATTTCTGCTCGATTTTGCTCAATGCATTAGCCAGTGGAAGTACCCCCAAGCCTAAGTGACAATTTTCGCTGGCATATATAATACGATCCCCTACTGTCCTCGTTCCGCAATTTCTGCTCGATTTTGCTCAATGCATTAGCCAGTGGAAGTGCCCCCAAGCCTAAGTGACAATTTTCGCAGGCATATATAATACGATCCCCTACTGTCCTCGTTCCGCAATTTCTGCTCGATTTTGCTCAATGCATTAGCCAGTGGAAGTGCCCCCAAGCCTAAGTGACAATTTTCGCAGGCATATATAATACGATCCCCTACTGTCCTCGTTCCGCAATTTCTGCTCGATTTTGCTCAATGCATTAGCCAGTGGAAGTACCCCCAAGCCTAAGTGACAATTTTCGCAGGCATATATAATACGATCCCCTACTGTCCTCGTTCCGCAATTTCTGCTCGATTTTGCTCAATGCATTAGCCAGTGGAAGTGCCCCCAAGCCTAAGTGACAATTTTCGCTGGCATATATAATACGATCCCCTACTGTCCTCGTTCCGCAATTTCTGCTCGATTTTGCTCAATGCATTAGCCAGTGGAAGTGCCCCCAAGCCTAAGTGACAATTTTCGCAGGCATATATAATACGATCCCCTACTGTCCTCGTTCCGCAATTTCTGCTCGATTTTGCTCAATGCATTAGCCAGTGGAAGTACCCCCAAGCCTAAGTGACAATTTTCGCTGGCATATATAATACGATCCCCTACTGTCCTCGTTCCGCAATTTCTGCTCGATTTTGCTCAATGCATTAGCCAGTGGAAGTGCCCCCAAGCCTAAGTGACAATTTTCGCAGGCAGTTGACTGACTGGAGGACCGTGACAGTCATCGATATCAATTCTCTGGGACCACCAACATGTTGTAACTGTCTCCGCAAGAAAAGGCAGCCCAGTATTACCAAAGATTGCATGTGCATTATGAAACAGATTACTGTGGACAATAAGCGATTCTCGCTTTCGTCGAAAAAACAGTTGTGTGCCGCCATAACTCGCAAGGAAATATAGAGTGAATAAAATATTGTGCAGTGTAGTGTCAAAGCATGAGGCCCACGGGCATCAAAAATTCATCGCAGGGCAATGAAAGACCTTCAACGTCTCTTCGAAGTCAGCGGCATTTTCTATGAGTATTGGGCCGGACTATATTGCGAGTGTGTGTCCTTCATGTGCGTTCGCAGGGTACGTTAAAACAAGAACTCTTGAACTTGAACTGGCGGGAATGGAAGGCTCTACATGTTTAAAATATTTCCTCGAATTAATAACATAGTGCACAGGAGTAGCTGTCAGCAGAAAATAGTCACAAGAACTACCCGTCTTACTTTTATTTCGATAACTCAGTGCGGTGTTTGTGCTTAGGACAGTGATAGAGTGTGAAGTGTTCTGACGTCGGGTACGCCCAGATTTTTGCAGTACTGCGCTGAGCTCTAAAGTTTTTCAAGCTTACGTAACGTTAGGGGGAAAATATACCCAGGTTTACAATGCGATCATTACCGCCGCTTATTCGAGCATTGGATGCTCCGTTCGTAATGAAAGAGACATTGTCGCATGCACGACGGGTATCCCCCTGTTGAAGCTCCTCGCCACCCTACTCCCCTTAATTAGCATTCCATACCGTCAAAGATTCCAATGAGCATTCTCACACAAGCAAAGCTTTACGAACCTGTATGAAATTCAGTTTTAACGGCGTAGCTGATTACGCTATCCGTAATTTGTGCTGCACCGAAAAAACTATCATCATCATGAACCGGCACGCGCTCTCTTCATTCTCTTTACATTGAAGCTGTTTAGGCTATCGGTAACTTGTCTCCGTCATGCAAAACTCCTCAGGTGGATATGCGCCACAGGAATTGGGCAAGCCCCACTACCGAGTACAATAGGTGCGGGTGTCAAGCGAGAACGAAGACGCGAAAGAGGGAGAGAGAAAGAAAGCGATAGAAAGAAAGAGGAAGGCAATATAGAGATAAATAAAGGAAAAAAAGGCATAACACAATAAAGAGAGAGAAAAACATAGACAGAGAGAAAAACAAAGGAGGAGAGTGAAAGAAAGAGGAAGTGCTAAATAGAGAGAGAGAAAGAGAGAGAGAAAGGGAAGAAAGAAGTACACAATGAGCAAGAATGATAAAGAAACAGATACAAAAAAAGAGATACCAGAAACAAATAGAAAGAGAAAGAAAGAGGAAAATAGGAGAAACAGGGTAGGCCGCCCAGCTGCGCTCTTCGTTCAGGCTTGGCACCACTCGTGCGAAGCCGCCATGATTTTTGTTCCTAACCTCCCGCGAAATGACACTCAGGCAATCGTGTATAGCACTCACACAATTATGCAATTTTTGCTAACGGCTTGTCTTTCTGTGACAGCTGCCCTTTGTCCCGTAACTCAAGAATTCTACAACGAGTTGACATGAAGATCATGATTTATTTATTTATTTATTTATTTATTTATTTATTTATTTATTTATTTATTAGTTATTCACAGACCATAATGCTCAATCCGGGCATTACATGAAGGGGAGAAGGAGGGAGAGGGTCATTTAGTAGAAGATGATATTGAAGATGAGGTTGATTTATTTACGATAGAAAACAGAAAAATTTCCACATGAGATATGGTTGGCAAGGTTGGCAATGACAAAAGCACGAAAAAGGACATTGGTTAGATAGCGTGAAACAATTGTACGCAGTATCATTACAGCCTTTGTTAGAGTTGCAAAACCCTGTGTCCACTTCGAATAGCACGGTAGCAATCTTCGCTTTCTTTCCGCCCGTGTTTATCGACACGAACACCCGACAGCATTTGCTATTGCGGCAAGAAAATTAGGACGTGCGGATGGTATCAGGGTGCTAACATCGGTGGCCATCTTCACCAGGAGCGTTACCTGCTAACCCGAGCGTTAGTGAGCGAATGAGGGGTTCGTGGTTGTGCAGCATTCGTGGTATTTCTGAAAACGATGCACTTATTATTGTGCGGTGCTCATAGCAGGCGGTAAGGAAATCATTGCTCCTCCTCCTCCTGCTCCTCAGGCAACATTTTGTATTATTGCATATATTTGCCATCATGCCTGGAGGTGTCTTCATGGTTTACTGCATATCAGTTTAAGGGCAATGCACAGTCACGCATTTCAGCGCACGTTTCACGCACATTAGATCCCGTTGGGGCCGGCCTAATTATATTAGTAACGAAAGAAAAGGTCATTGCACTCGGCGAGTGATGAGTTAGTTATGGCATTGAGATGTAATATCTGGCATCACCACAGGTGATTGCTTCAGGCTGCGTAGAAATTATCGTTTGCATTGCATCTAAGGACCTCGAAAAGTGCTCGCATCAGCGGAAAGAAATATCATTTTAAAGCAAGAGAAACAAGCTTTGCACAGTGTTAGTTTTCTTTCGGTTAGCGTTTGAGCAACATAACGCGTTGATGTAATCGCATTAACTAATCCGGTTTATTCTAAACTCGCCTTAACTGGACCTAGTTAAGAAGAGTAAGTCGCTGCATCGCATTAACTCCAGACGACGGCATAATAGATAACGGACGACTCGAGTCTCCCTTCAGATGAGCTGGGAGAGAAAGCATGCGAATCACCCGATCGCGCAAAAGGTTTTATTTTGGCTCTTGCGTCGTCGTACTTTTCGCACTGTGCTGTATCACGATCTTACTGTGCCGTGCTTCAGTGACGCCCTATTTCCTGTTACGATGTCTGGTTCCCCGGACGACGTCATTCTCAGTGATTGTTTCTGGTCAGCGTAACTGATGTGGCCTATATCGGCCGCGAATTCGCTTCACTGTGTAGTCAGCGTAATCCATTCATGGAACGTTCATTTACTTTCAAGCGCAGATACTTTAAGTAACTTCAGTGACGATGTTCTCAGCTCAATTCATCCATAATGAAGTTCGACATACCATGCGCGCATATATATATATATATATATATATATATATATATATATATATATATATATATATATATATATATATATTATATATATATATATATAATATATATATATATATATAGTTGTGGTCGGGAAAAGTTGTGGCCGGGAAATGAAAACTCAGGCTACAGCAATACACGCTGTACACTGCTGGCGGCGAACTGGGCGGTCGGCCATCGAACAACTGACTAGCGGTCAAGCGCGTCGGCTTTTATAAAGGCGCTATCGAACTTTCCAGCGATATCGCTGGTTGCGGCGTTATCTCTCGACAAAGCTGGAACATTCGCGTGCGGCGCGCAATGTTAACAAAACGATCTTCTACAACCGCGAATCTTCTCGAACACTGCTTCGCGGACAGCGTCGAGCGTTGATAACCGTCCTTGCTGGTCAAACCCGAACACATCAAAATAAGGCAAGTAGTGGGCGTGGCATTATATATATATATATATATATATATATATATATATATATATATATATATATATATATATATATATATATATATATATATATATATATATATATATATATATATATATATATATGTATATTTCCTGAGCATTTTATGTGACTTGTGTGCTGTGACCTAAAGAGCTTCGCTGGCCATCAGCCTTAGCAGAGTAGAATGCGTCCTTAATATTTTTGGACTGCTTTCTTATGGGGTACAATAACAAAGGATTCACAAAGAACAACCGCGTACCCGTAATCTCTGTATATTCGTGATGGCCGTTTTAAGTGGTCAGTGTAAACAAATCTTAGCACCAGAAGAGCACTATTATTTTTAGAATTTAGCGCGCATCTTTACAGAGTCCGCCGATTTAACACTTTAAGCGAAATAAGATCACATCTTGTGTATAAGCGTTACCCGGCCCTTTTCTTTTTTTTTTTTCGTACATTTATGTTGAAGCTTGCCAAGCTATAAATAGGCCTAGCCCTTTCACCACCGCAATTTGCTTCACTAAATGCCTCGACAGTAGCGCCAGAAACCAGCGCGTTAAGGAAAACTGAGGGCACGGAAGCTGGTGGAAAGCCCTCGTAAGCATATTTTTAGCTCACGCAGCAACCGTGGTAAGGAGACGTCTAAAGCGCAAGTGAAGCCACAGCTATTAAATTAAAGCGGTCGATTTTCGTCCGGTTATTTGAAAAGCTCCTTTGAAGGGGCACAGAGAGAACGATTAAATTTTGCTTATTCGGCAAACTACTTTTCTCAAATAGCGCAAAAGAAAAGTCAACATGAGTGACGAACCAAAGGGAAGAAAAATAAAAATGTCGCACAAATGAAGCACGGATGGCGAAGATGACACGTTGGAAATTTCCTCACCAGTTCATGACGACGCCATTAATTTCATGATAGCGTAATTTCGAGAAACGTTAAAACTTTATTGACAGACCAGGGTATCACTGAGCTCCATAGAGAATCAACGATTAAATCAGGGAAGCTGCGATGAGGTTTAATCCGAATAACCGACTCAATTGCATTCGAATAAATTACCTCAATTCCGCGTATAGTCGTAAAACGACGTCAGGCAACGCTGAGCGCTCCGTAAGGTCAATAGCGCGAAATTCCGCCCGGTTTTCCCCCGCTAGTGATCAATGGTAGCTGCGGCGAAAAAAAGTGAAATAAGGTTCCAAATGAATGCGTTACCGTTGCCTACCGACCGAAGTGCTTCCGCTTGATGCTCGTTTAAATTTTTTAAAACGAAGGAAGCAACAGCAAGCGCAGAGCGCTCTGGATCGTCTTTGAAACGGCATGTTGACTCGGAAAAAAGAAACTAGCTTTGTTTGCTTTAAAAGTACTCGCACTTCATTTTCTCGCTAGCGCGTGCTTCATTAAAAATGCGCGAAAGTGCGTGGGCAGAAACGTGAGGCGCATGGCTTGATTGCGGCCGCGAGTACCCGACTGCGAGCCCTTGGCAATGGGCGGGCAGGCTTCGGGGGAAGATGTTCGCACTCTTCGCTAACGCTTTTCTCGCAATGACGCCGTTTGAAACGACGGTTCTCCTCATTAGCCTGCGAGGTGCCACTCTGTCTTGTTTACCGCGCCGTTCGCACGGGGGATGGATACGCGGAAGAGTGGGTAAACGTCTCACAGGAACAAAAACTCAACCACAAAATGTAAAGGTTCTCGTCGCTGTCGCTGATTTATTCGCTTCCTACGCTTCTGTCCGTATTCTCGGCCCTCCTCTGCACGAACTTCGTTTCGCACAAACTTTCACCTAGCAGCCCTTATTCGTTGCTTTTCGAGACGTCGGTATTAGGTCGGCCACGTGTTTAAGCTCAAGCGCTTTGCGACACATGCAACCGTACACGTCGTGCCTCGGTGTTTGGCTTAGGAATAAGGGCAGTGCTGACGGAAGACTTCACGGAAATACAAAGAACCAACTGTTGCGTACTTTAGCGCTCAGGTATGTTAGTTCTTACGTCACAAAGCGCTGTGACAACAGCATTTTCGTATAGCACATTCTGAATTAAGTGGAAACAAGATAGCTCGTTGCATCACATCCTCCATCATTAAATAAAGCATACCGAGCGACCAGTCTCCTCACTCACTCACTCACTCACTCACTCACTCACTCACTCACTCACTCACTCACTCACTCACTCACTCACTCACTCACTCACTCACTCACTCACTCACTCACTCACTCACTCACTCACTCACTCACTCACTCACTCACTCACTCACTCACTCACTCACTCACTCACTCACTCACTCACTCACTCACTCGAAAGATCTTATCGCTATCTCTGTCCATACTCGTGCAGTTGGAAGAGCTAAAAAAAGGGGGGTTAAAACGGGGTTTTTAGCAAGGTTTAGGGGATGGAGCGCGTAGTGCCTGGGAACAGCTTACGCTGAGTTGATGCGCAGCCCGCGTACATTCTTCAGTAGCTGCAAGGCGTGCGTCAGCACAAGATAACAAACAAAGGAAGTTCGCGCAGAATGCCTTATTGACTGCGATGTAAATCCACTAACGAGGTAGAGTGCGACCGCCTTCAGATACTGGCTTTGCCGTCGTCAAGACCTGTTATGAAAGGTCACGTGGGTTTTGACAAGGAAGGACCACAGCGGATGAAATTTCGTAATCCCTGATGTAAGTGGACTTCGATCTCGAAAGAAGCGCGCGCAGCATCGCCTACTGTTGTTCGTCAAATGGCCCATGAGACGCAAATGAAAGGAGGATAAATCGACTGCCACAGTTTTAGAGCACTTTAAGCCTAAGTTCAATGATTTTGTGTTGGCTGCAGTTGCATTTTGGGCAGGCTGCCTTCTTCTTCATTTCTTTGTTTCGCATGAGGCTTTTGTATGCGTGTTTAACTTACAACATAGCCGCTGATCGCTAGCTCATTCCTCTCGCCGTTTTCCCCAGTCTGAGAACTGGCTAACCTTCCGGTCTTTCTGTCTATTTCTTCGTCCTCCTCCTCATGTATTGCGATGATCCGTTGCGTGTTGTGCCAGGGTACATCGTTAATGTTTGTGCGAATGATTCAGCGAAGTAAAATGGCTTGTTTGAAAATACAGCTGCTTTATTTTACTGTGACTGTGGTGTGGCTCTCTTAGGGCACGTCGAATGTGCATACGTCGTGAAAGAGTGTTGAGCGTATAAGATCTATAAGCAGCAAAGCGGTTTCCGCGTTACCTAAACACGGGGTTCAAAGGGCACCGCGTAAATCATCTTACGCACTCAAATTAAGTCATCGTACATGCACACTCAAAGGTGTTTCGATTATCGTCTAGGTATATACGTATGTTTAGAGCAGTGATATATGTGAAACTCGTCACACTTCGCTTTTCCGACTACTGCTTTGTTCTTGCGTAACTTGGTAGAGATATTTGAGTGGGTTTTATCAGCCGCTCGGGCGATATTTAAACACATAAGTTTCATCATTTGAAACTGAAAGTTCTCGAAATACACTTAATAAAGTTTAACAAAAAGGAACTGCAGAAAAGTTTTGATAGCTTCCTAAGATTGAATGTGGGGGCTCTTAGCGAGTACACCTGTGAAATTGTCAACGTTATATGCTGGCTTACAAAGCTTTAATGTAGAGCTGCTACAGAGGTGCCCGCGTTCATTCCCGCAATAATCATTCCTCGCTAATACGAGATATGACTGACCTATATCGTAAAGCCGAGTCGGTAACTAGTACAAGCGATATATCCTGCCCCATTTTTGTCGATTAGATTAGGTGTTCTTTAGTCATGTTCCAGGAACCATAGGCACCAAACGTGCGATGAGGGTGGTGATAAGGGTGAGGGTGTGAACACGATAGCACATCTTTAAATGCAAACTAAAATGAAACTGTAATTATCATTTGATAAATCTATCGCACTTCATTTTACCGTAATAAGTTCATCATTAGAGCAAAAAATGGAGGCAAAATTTCGCTGTTGAAACTCGCTTAAGAACATCAGCAGGTGAACGGCAGCGTGACGTTAGGATTTCAGTCTTTTTTGTTTTTTTCGTAGCTTAGCCTGCATTACATGAATAATATTTCTTGAAATTTGCACTGCTAAGTTTCGGGCTTCTTTCGAACACAATTTAAATCAGTTTTACCGATAAATAATTATTTACACTCTAGCAGAAAGAGAGAGGGAAGGGAAGACAGGAAAGAGGAAAGACAGGAAGGTTAACGAAGAAAAATATCCGGTTGGCTACCCTGTACTGGGGAAGGGGAAAGGGGGTGCGAAAGAATGAAAGAGAAGGACAGAGTCTGTAATTACTCTACAAAATCATGCCTATAGCACTGTCTAAAAGCAACACATGAACGCATATCATACTCTAGCCTCTTTTTGTGGCAAGAGTGGTGCTTCTGGAATTGTGAAAGAGTAATTCAGTAAAACGAGAGGAATAGTTTTGCTGCTCCTAGTGGCTGTGACTCATTCAAAGTGTAAATGCTTTCGCGTGTATCAGCTACGCTACTGCCAGAACTGCACAACAGGAACACAGCGCTACCACTCAGAGAAACGACACAATGTACCTGCAAATGCATGCACAAGTTATTTTTCGTAGCTTGAAAAACTTGCATTCAGTCTATATATTGGCTTAGCACTTAAGCAAAAAATGTCAAGAAAGTGAAGAACGACTCAATTTAGGTTGATTCCCGTTTTTTCCATCAAGGCTTGATTGAGTGTAACATTTTTTTATTACAGTGTGCCTGGTACCCTACGCGTAACAACGATACGTTTCCATGGCAGCGACTGTCGTCCTCTCAAATGATCAAGTGCTTACATCTGTTCAGATGTACTTTCGTTCACCGCGTCTCTAGACATCGTGCTGCTTCAACCTTTGATAAAGCTCACCGAGAAAAAAACGAAACTTAGCTAGGCCACTTAAACCATCTCCGACTGATAGTATAAGGGCAACAGCTAGCGGGCTGCCCCATTCTATACTCACCATCCATAACCACATCTTAATGCACCGCGATGGCGCCAGAAAACTGGTGCGAGACGTTGATTTATTGCTGTGTCGTCGCCGTCTACCAAAGAATAGCGTCCGCGAGAAAAGATGGACGCGGCATCGAAGATGGGACGTTACTGGGTGAAGGCGAAACAAATAATTAGCACCGCGAAGTTGCAATGTTTTTCATCTTGTTATTTACTCCTCCGGTTATTCACATGCGTCCGTTTACTTCAAAATAGCGTAATATCGGGAGGGTATTTTGCTCCGGGTCTAGGACCACATCATTTTGAGAGCAACTAAAAAATGAAATAAAAGGTAGATTTAGAGAGAGTGTAATTGTTGATCTTCGCGACGGCCACCCGCGCACATACATCAAAATTTAAAAAGAAAATCGTGACAGCGGTTCGTCTTGATTGTATTCTTTAGTCGCTTTCTAACATACTATTCTAGCGTCAACGGTCATTTTTTTTTTCTAGTGTCAATACCAAGACAGATGGCCTGACAGCGCTCCGCATGGCGGGACAACAACTGGCGAAATATAAGGCCGCTCTATGTTCGGTATCACGCCACTTGTATTGGCTGTCCGACCCATTTGGCGACGATGGGGACAAAAGGAAACGCGCAGCGACATTTCCGGTAGCCTATAAGAAAACAAATCGATTGTTCCGAAGAAAAAAGTGAATATTAGATAGAAATCAAGGCGAAAGTGTCCCACCGAAGAATTGCCCCGTGGTGGGTGTGTAATGTTCGGAATTCCGTCATTTCTAATTACTTGTAACACGTCCATTTGTATTCTATTGCTGTTGTTTCTTTATAAAACCATATTTGCTAGGCATTTGTACGACATTTTTATGAATGAACTAACAGAAGGTCCCCCCTGAGAGTCCTTCCTTCCTGCTGTATTACATTTACTTTGTGCTAGTATTAATGTCTTAATAAAATGATTGATCGGTTGAATGATTTAAACAATATTTGGCAACACTGGTTAACACTTAGCCAGCATAAAAAGATATTAGCCGTCGTTTACTTAGTACAAGCCAACCGTCGCTAACATTTGCAAATACTAGCCTGTGTGGTATGATTACTCGTTGCGCCGACTGTAGTTGCCTACTTCGTCTCAGCGCCGACATCACTGTATGGTTAATTCCTGAGGCAACTGCACCCCACCGCTCTTTTTCTGCGGCGATTCTACGATATGGTTACTTGTTGCGCCAACTGTATGGTACAGTTACCTTCCGTGGTAAGAGAACTTTCCTACTTTCTTCTTGACAAAAACTGCATGACGTAATCACCTGTTGTGGCAACTGTACATATTGATATAGTTTCTTTATCCGCCGACTGTTTTTCTTTACGTTTTAACGCTGTGACCCAAGCATGCGCACATAGGAGTTGTCCATAGAAACATCAACCCTGCTTCCGAGGAGGTGCCGAAGCTGCACACGAAGAGGTACCGAAGAGGTGCCGCAGCTGCATACTTCTGTGGCGTTGCAAATGCAGTGGTGCCTTCGAAATCCGTCGCTCAGAGCAGTAGCAGCAGAAATCCCACAGGACTGGATTTAGGACTTTCTGAGAATTACATGTACACGATATTGGAGAGTCTGACTGTCCAAATTTATACTCAAAAGTAATCACTCGGCGAAACAGAAATCTAGAATGAAGCACCGAGTTCAGAAAAATCTGGTCTTAAAGTCAATTAGTTACGATTAGAAAAATGGTAAAAAGGCATTGCACCATCATATGGCGGAACCGAACGTTGCACGATAGCCTTCCTTTCCTAGTTTACAAACTGTTTAAAAGAGTTTATCGCACACTATTGAAATTACAAAATCTCTCCTTATGTGGTGTGAAATAACGCGTCTGTAGCATCGAACGTGTACTCCATTATAACAAAAACTGCCGCACGATAATCCAGGAACGTCGAATTTTCCGTTCTCTGTTCGGCTGCAAAGGTGTGCGACTTCGGGTTGCTGTCTAATACAGTTGATGGGTCGAATTTCTGTGAATTTCACAACGCTAATGACAATGCGAAACAAGTGAGCCCGTAGTCCCAGTTCTGAAATAGAGAAGGAACAGGAAATTACCACGCACTGATTTCCCAAGACAGCGCCCAAGGTGACACTAGTACTGCTCACTGTTTGCGCATACATTCATTCGGTCGTTGGAGTAGGGCCTTTGTAGACTTACCGGTCTCCAAGGGATACTTTAGGTTGTTGACCGTTGCGGTTTGTTATTTACGTTGCTGTGTGCATTATCTGTTTTTTTTTTTAAATATAATACCAACCTGGGCATGCATGCTACACATGTGCTGAGAACCTAGATCTTACAGGTCACTGCTGTTTCACCGTTGAATCTTATACCTGCACACGTAGGATATTGTAGCGTGCACTCAGGAATGTGTGCCACACAGGTGCATTTGCGGGTTATTCGCCCACTGGTTAAGTTGGGAACGCTAGTGCATAGGCACTAGCGTTCCTATTCCTTCCTTTCTGTTCACTACTGTGCGGTACACTGCACAACACGTACACTACTGAGTCATCCGCTTGCTGCTAGCTATCACGCAACCGGAAATTGAAACCACTACTTCAAGGCAGCCACAGGTGTTTGCCCGGCGGCCCAACCTAACCAGTACTGTTAGTCAGCGAGCGCCCGCTCCATCTTATTTCCCCTTCGAATGTGTCATCTCATGGCAACAGCTCGGACCTTTATTCAGGAAGCTAAACCAGCATCCAGATTGCCTGCAGAAATGTCACTGACACTGGTTTTTCAGCTAGTCTGTCGCACAATGCAGGTAGCACAACAGATTTTCCAATATGATTGACCTCCCTAACACTGCCCACTCCTCTCTTTCGCTCTCACTTTCTCTCTGCCGTGTAGTGGGCCTCGTTCAAGTAGTTGAGAAGCTTTTGCATTTTGCACGCAAGTGTCGATGGTCAGTCTGACTATATCTTCCTTTCTTCGCTTTTCCTTGTGTCTTGAATGAGAGGGACAAAGATAGAAAGAAAGCTGTTAACTGAAAAACAAAACAGTTAGCCAGCGTACATGCACATTCGCTTACATGCTGTTCTTCTGGGATGGGAAGGGGGTTTACCTAAAATGCCAGTTAATGGTGTTCCAACGTATCTCAACGAAGCTAGCACTATCAATGACAATCAATACCGGTCAGGTCTACATGAATACGTATTTAGACTTTCGACACTCCGCCTCTACTACAAAACCGGTCCATAGCAAAAGCCTCGGTGACATTTATGCTTGTAAACTACTGAACCGCACCATTGCAACAACAATGTCTCGTAAGAGCAGGACGCCAGTAATAAAGGGAACAAAAAGTGCTGCACTTCGAGTTTGCGGGCGCGTGTGTCTCTAGAAATGAGGGATTTCATACTACATTTACGCAACGCGCAAAGCATATTGCAGAAGGGTGCTTTCTCTCACACAGTGTGTTCTTGCAGAGAAAGTGGATGTAAAGGACGTTTACTGGTTAATGCATTTATGCCAGATTGGAAGTGATTTATAATCAGTATACCTTGCAGATTCTGCTTGGTACTAAAAACTTGTATGTGTGCAGTTTCCTGGCTAAGTTGAGTAATCTCTTAAATTAATCAGTAATCAAAAAGAGAATGAGGCGTTAATGAGCGCATACGGCATTGCCAATTGTGAGTCCCGCAAGTCAAAATCATTACACGCTTCTTCAAACAATTCGGTAGGGTTGCAAACACGTCGTGAAAAAACGCACTCACGATGACCGTAACAGGTACATAAGAAAGAAAAGAAAAAAAAAACAGCAGCGCATTTTGCAGCGTTCCGCCAATCGCATAGCACTGCTTGTGCGTGAAAACTTCATTTGTTGAGCCGGAAGTGGTTCTGCTGAACCAAGGGCCTTCCGGCCGTCAGGAAAGGTGGTTCCTATAATGCTGCTTTGAAGCATGTGCCAAATCAGTAAAAGTAAGCAAGGGCTCACGCCGTATGAAACGACAAAACGACAGTTCACTTGCAATATAACATTTACATTGCATTACCCTTTGAATTTATGATTGCATAATCTCGAAGAAAAAAATGGAGCGTGAGCGTGCATTACTGCGCAATTCTAGAGAACGGGAAAATAATCTTACTCAAGTAAGATATGATCAGCATTACCAGCTGAAAAGACAGTATGAAATTGTCAAAATTTAAATAAGTCATCGCGTTGGCTAGTGAACTAGTGGGCACGCGTGGACATAGATGTTCGCTCCGGCATGCATTCGCAATGCAGTAACGTCTCCGCGTGTTGCTGTTCTTATGTAGCCTTCATGATATGGAAAATTCGGCAATCAGAAACATAATCTCCACGGCTATGCATGGGAGATGCTGTGAAGTGCTCAAATTATTAAGCTATTAAATTGTTCATAAATTGATGATTTTCCCCTTGAATTTATGAGTTTTGCTGCGAAGTTGAAAATGGCTCTGTGAAACCAAGAGTAGTCCTTCCTGTGTATAATATGTACGCAAGAACTGCTAACGTTTATGTGCCACAGAAAGTGGGCAAGCTATAAATTCACCATTGGTCCACTGAATATGAGAAAGGGAACACACGGGCGTCAAACGCCAATTAAAATTTCTGGACAGGCGTAACTAATAGTGAAGAAAGGCTTTAACGAGTCGACGGGATTAACCCTGTAATAAACATCGGGGCCGCACGTTTAAGGTCGCTGGTTAGCCATCTGTGCTGAGTGCTTGGGTGGGGATCTTTACCACATGTATACGTATTCGTATTATATGTGATTATACCTGAAGTATACGTTAGGTATAAGCTGAGAAATTGCGCATGCGGTCACGGGGCACACCACACTGGCCGACTCGTCACATCCTTAAATAAAGTCTACACATATATGAGCATTAAGTATATGAATGGAACATAAGATCCAGATAACACGTTGCCTCAGCGTCTTAAGAGGAACAATTCGCAAAGCGCGCCGTTCGGTAACTGGAACGAATCGTTGCTTTAGGTTAAATATGACTTGTTCCACTTAACTAAGGAAAAACTAAAAGAAAAAAATCACAGCATATCCACGGGGTGAATGATGATGAGTGGGGCGAAGCTACGGAGGGAATCATCTGTAAACCGTGAAACGCTTCCGTGAAATGCGCCCAGTACATAATATAAAGAGTGTGAAACATCGTGTATATATTAAACATCAAACTTTTATTGTACTGTTGGTTTACGTGGTCCCTTCATTATCACTTGTGATCGGTGAAATGCAAGGAAGAAGTCCGCTCCCGAGCGAAAGAGCGCCAAGAGCGACCGCATTCCCCGCTCGCCCTGTGCGAATTAAAGGCAAGGCTAGAGGGAAGACAGGACGCGCGTTCCACGACGCGAGGTCGGTAGCATGCCCAACGAAAGCCAACGGAACGCGATCGTGCAAGTGCTCCTGCTTCGCATCGCCTCATGGTTCCATTTAGCGTCCCAAAACCAAACATATTGCTCAAGGTGTGCCTTGCGTTTTTCGTAGAAATAATTTCTTTATCATGTACATTAAGACGAAAAGTTGAAAGCTCACTAGAGTGTATCGCCCGCAAAGTATGTCTTTTAGTGTGATTTAACTCTCGTACGGCAGGGTCCTCGCGCCGTTGCCGGTCCACCTCGCCCGTTGACGATCGGGCGAGGTGGCTACATGCAACAACTACTACTACACTTTAAGAAAAACATCTGGCGTTCTTTCGTTCTGCTTTTACAAAACATCTGGCGTCTTTCGTTGGTTTATTTCATCAATCAACGGCGTTTTGAACAAAATTTTTATTGTTTAATCACGCACAGGAGAAATCTCACCAGGCACTACCTTGGAGGTAAACAATGGCTGCTAATGGCAATGAGAGACAGAAGAAGTCGGCTTTTAGCTAACACTTACACTTCTACTTCTACTAACGTTTCCTACTGGAACATGCCAATGGCTGCTAATGGGGAATGAGAGACAGAAGAATTCGGCTTTTAGTTAACGCGCACGCTGCGAATTTTTTATTGTTCAACAACGCACAGGAGAAATCTCCCACCGGCACCACCTTGGAGGTCAAAGCGTAAGACTTGTTACTCACTACTACGACCACGACGACTACGAGGGACGAACGGGTGCCGCCTTAAGGAGCTTCGCCCCTAAAAGAAATTACACTATCTCCCCCTAAAGGGAACCACGTGGGAATGCGAAGCAGCACATGGGTCGACTTAAAGTTCAGTTCATCACGGGCACCTTGCCCGATGTAAACGCCTCCTTGCAAGTGGAGCACACCATGAATTCACTGTAGTTGCTGTTGCTGTTACTCATCCCGAGCTCTTGTTGGAGCACGCCACGCGGGTTCATCGCGCGTCTGCAGAATCTCGTTCCCCGACGCCATCACGTGATTGCTGAGAGAGTGTTAGGGGGAGAGGTTACAGCGCCTTACCCAGCCCCTTACAAGGGCCCGAACGCGCTAGCACGTGCCAGCACACATGGTTTTGTCGTTACGCCAAGCTAGGGCAGCATACGGCAGCCCGGGTCCCTAAAGTGCTCTGCACGTATCATCATCAAGGCGGTCGAATAACAAGAGGAGGAAGACTTCTCCTTGGCGCGAGCGCGCGCTCAGATGGCTATGCGTGATCCCTCTCTCGAGCAGTGGGAGGCCGTGTTGACCAGCTCAGACCCAGTCGTCCAGACAAGGGTCGTGGAGTGGGCCACACAGGTCGCCGTCAACCTTGGGTTGATGGCCATCTAACACGGCAACGCCCCCAACTGTTTTCTGACGAAATAAAGTTTTCCATCCATCCATAGGCTAGGTGGGATGGTCGCCGATGGAACTATGGACACAGCCCAACGCAGAAGCTGCTTAGCATCTAAAAGCAAGCATATTTTTGCAACAAGGGGTTTTAGGCACTGCCTCATGTCAGACACAGCGCTTGCGTCCATCTTCTTTTTTTTTAAGGGCGAAGCTCCTTAGGGTGTGGGTCATTCCCTCCTCTCTAGTAGTGGTATGTAGCCATCTCGCCCGATCGGCAACGGGCGAGCGCCGATCGGTAAAGCCCCCCCCCCCCCTCTCTCGCTTCGCGAGGCCGACACAGGCAGCGTCTGCTAGCGAGTTTCTTGATTGAAAAGACCGTGCTCGCGCTGCACAACCGTTCACCGACCACCCCGTATATATAGGCACTGGATTTTGACCTCCAAGGTAGTGCCTATGTGAGATTTCTCCTGTGCGTGATTAAACAATAAAAATTCACAGCGTACATGTAAAATTGAAGCGAGCTGCAAGTCACCATGACTCTCATCGACCCTTTAGTATAAATGCGCCCGATCTCACGTCGTTGATGATGTACTGGGCAGAATTCACGGAAGATTCACATATGGCGCGTGTCATTGGTGGAAGGCAATCGTTCGATTTAGTGCGGCGACGTACGCTAGGGGGACCGTTGTAATAAAATCCGCTCGCTGTTGGCGCGCTTTCACTTTCGCTCGGAGTATTCACGGTTTACCGATGATGCCCTCCGGAGCTTCGCCCCACTCATCATCATTCACTCCGTGGATATGCTGAGGATTTTTTGTAGTCGATGAGACTGCTCTTCTCAAACACATAAAAATATTTAATCCACGTTGAAGGCAACCTTCTGTCGCTGAGTGTGCTAAAAAAAAATGTCGTAAAAATCAAATATGTGAGTAACCGATCCTGCATGTGACAACCGTTACTTTTTCTTTTTTTTTTTAATTGGAAGCTTGTACAATGTCTACTGTTGTTTGGCAGATATGGCACTGCTTGAAGTTGACGTTGACGCCTAGTGGCACATCTCCGTACCGACGCCTAACGCCCATGATCCAGATTTAACCCTTGCGGTAGCTGAACTTCCTAACGTATACGTGGACACCACATATGGCGAATCCCGCTAATATGGTATCAACAAGCACATAGTAAACACTGATACTCGATGTGCACTCCTTCAAAGCGTCGTGAAATGCGAAGAGAATGCTACGCGCGTCGTCTTCCCCCTAGCCTGTCCATTAGTTCTCACAGGGCGAGCGGGGAACGCGGCGCGACAGCCAGGCAAGCGTCGGAGAGCTATTTTTTGATATGGACGGATGCTATGAGTGAGGCTTGTGGTAAAGCCCTCACCTCGCGGTGTGTTAAAGCGTTGAGGAAATTACACTTTATTGGAAACGCGCTGAATGGGACGGTCGTAGCAACGGCGCGCTTTTTTTTTTTTCGAGCCTGGTGGCACACATTTCACCGCCCCGTTATAAAGGGGAAGCTCATAGCATCTATCCATCCCTACAATAGCACTGAGACGAAAGTGTGAAAGATAAAAGGCACGTTCATGTAGCCTCCGTTATGTATTTGGCGGTAGCTCAGTGGCCTGAACGCCCGCCGGCCATTGTCGCGGACCGAGAGGTCATGGGTTGGACACCTATCAAGGGAACTTTTTCTTATAGTATTCTTTCTTTGCCATTTGATGGCATTCATTTTGCTGTAGTATTTCCATGGCGGAAATACGTCATGAAAGTCTTGGTGGACCCCGGCGTAAAACACTTTCATGTTAATAAATATGCGTCCTGGGTAGATTGGAAAGAGCTTGGCATATTTTCAGCCATCGTATATATAGCTGATATACCTCCTTTAGATTGGCTCAGAAGTAAATGTCGGGGAACATACGTCCTGAAGGCCTACATATACTTCCTCCCGCTGTTGAAATCCAAGGTTCTTTTCCTGAAAAAACTGCTCCAATGGTGAGTGGGGAACAGGGAGCAGCACAAAAGACCTCCATAGTTAAACTGAAGTCCTCATTTTTTTGTTGAGTGGTTCTCAGGAATACTTGAAGATATGTATCAAGAAGGTCAATTTCCAGACATTTTGTTATTTATCTTTCTGCGTTCAATGAAGTTAAAGTTTTCTTTTTTTTTAGAATTCTGTAGCAATACCGATAGATCTTATACCTGCTTCTATATTTCACGCTGATACGGTAGACGGCGAGCAAACCATTCTAGTTTGTACGCCTCCGGCATAGACGATACGATAGGTAAGGGTTAACAACTGGCGTTGTTATGCATTACAATTCGCGGCTCGTGCATTCAAACACACTCGAATCGAATTTTCAGCCGCAATAGCTGCAAGGCCACACGCGCTTTCTTTTTTTTTTCGATATGCCGGAAAGAATGGACTATGACGCGGCTCTTGTCAGATTACTTTAATCCCCTCGAGAAAACGAGACCATGGCGTATCGCACGGTAAGCTTAGAGACCTCGTCCCTAGGTTAGATTTTTTTCTTCTGGCCCCAAAAGCCATTCGAATGCGGCCGCACGCCCGACCTGCTGTCGGCTCGTCCCGAGACCTGGAGAATGTGCATGTCGCAATGGCTCGCTCGCATCCCGATTGCTTCGAGAAGTGCAGGACGCGTGCGCGTGTGTTCTTCCCGCGGATAACGAGTCGACACGATAGCACTTTCTTGGTGATGGAGAATAATAATAAAAAAAGAAGTAGGGTTTGTTGAAGGGCTGTGTGCTTCTCTTCCCAAATCTCTTTTTTACACTGTTTTTTCCTTCAATATAAAGGAAAGACAATGGCGTAAATGCCACTCAGTAAAGGCAGCCGAAAGCATACAGTTTATTGGAGGTAAGCAACAAAAAAATACAGGAAATAAACGCAACGTCCAGCGTCATCTGGGATAACTTCAGTTTCTAAGTGTAAGGTCACTAGGGCAATACGGCACGTGTGAATGATTTTTTCCCCCTTTCGATAGGGTCTGTAGGCGAATGAAAGTTTGGCGCAGTAGCAGTGTCTGGCAGACTTGGCTGCAGTAATCGCTTGCTTGTCTTGCTGTTTCGAAGCACTAAAGGAGAAGATTGTGAACGACCCAGTGAAAATGCGCTAAGCTACGTGGGGAGACGTAGTGAAATGAGTGAAATTGCATCAATTAGCAGGGTTAGTAGACTGGTTTCCGCCTCCTGTAACTTAGCGAGAAAAAATAAAGTTCACCAGAGTAAGTGCTAAATTAAAGCACGGCATAAGCGAGATGAAAAAAAAGAATCGGCAGATCCCACGCCTTGTGTGAATCGGTTCGTGCGAAGCAATCAGAGAGTAGTTGTCTATGCTGCATTTTTTTGGCTTTGAATCAAGTGTTACGAGGATCGACGAGGATCGAGAATCAAGTGGATCGACTTGTTTTTGTAAGCATAGTAGTTTTGCGCACATCGTGGCCTTATCAGGCGCGTCGACTACACTGGCGTTTAAAGGGTAACTTATGGTCTGACGTAAGGTCAGCACTGACTTTATAGCAAAGTCATGAGTATTATCGCAGCGAAATGCATAATATGGTGCGATGATGTGAATATCATACGTGCCTTTCGTTAGCGTATGCCTCCAGGGTCGAGCGACTCTTGAATATAGGTTTCTGAATCTTAGGAATTGACATGTGATGCTTATTAGACTGCTATAAAAGCGGAACCTACACTAGAAAGACAACTGATGTTAATCCGACATCACGCCTGTATCATAGGAGTACACATGTAACATTTATTACTCCGTCATAAAATGAGATATGCAGCACTGCAACCACAATTGACGCTTCACCGACATTACGCCTGCACAGGGTCTTTTTGCAAAACTGCTTCAAGACGTGTCGTGGCTCTGTGGTACTGGTAGAATACCTGACTGCCGTACAGAATGCCTGGGTTCGATTCCTGTTGGGATCCTGATTTTTATTCTTTGCATTCGTCGGGTCCACGCTGCCGACGCCGGTTTTTCTTTACGCCTTCGCATTTAAATTGCCAATGTCTGTTCTCGCCGTTCCTGTGCAAATATATAAACTGTCAATCACCTGTGGTGTATACCCGTTTCCCGCGCTCCGTGGTATACGAGTATTTGCCACACGTGTCTGGACGAAAGGTTTTGACGACGTGCACGACGTCATCTTCATGTTATTCATGCCATGACCAGACAGTAATATTCGTCAAACTCACTTACCCTCTCGTGACAATTTTGGTCTACACAAGCTAAGGAGGCGATCACGAGAGCGCCCAGACGTAGGCGGATAGATAGATAGATAGATAGATAGATAGATAGATAGATAGATAGATAGATAGATAGATAGATAGATAGATAGATAGATAGATAGATAGATAGATAGATAGATAGATAGATGTTGATTAATTTCAAGTGCACTTTATGACTTGGCTTTTCAGCAGGGGTGTGCGAATATTCGAGTTTCGAATTTGAATCGAATAATACCTAATCTAATAATTCGATTCGACTTTCGAATAGCTAGAATTCGAAGTTTCGAATAATTGGACAGGGCGAATATCGAAAACGTGAAAAAGGCCAATGGTGGAACTTGCTTTGGGTGGGGTGGCTAAAACCAACGCTAACGTCGTTACAATAGGCCTTTCGTTAAAAGTTTCACCGATATCCTGGTTCAAAAGCGAATGCATGTTTATTTTAAAAGAGATTACGTAATTTCCAGATGTAAAAAAAACACACACATGAAAGAACCGTCAAGCCCTTCACAACTTCGCTTCCGAAACGAAGGTACGGACTTCTTGCTTAGTTCGGTCGCGTACGCGACAAGCGCCGTAAAACGTTCCGACTTCGGGCTGCGAAACCCTCGGGGATTGGCTTCACTTGTGAAATCTTGTTCACGCTGTGCAGTCGCCACTGCCTCACCAAACCACTCATTCAGAAACTCCCATTGTCCCGGCGTGAAGATATAGCACTGCTGTGAACGGGGGCCCGAATATTTTTGGGCCCGGAGCACTCATGAATATGCAGCACAACATTACCGTTGTCAGATGAGTTGTAAACACCGCAACATCACGACTAGAGAGCCTGAAGCCAGGTCACGTGGAACAGCTTGTGTTT
This sequence comes from Rhipicephalus sanguineus, assembly GCF_013339695.2. NCBI lineage: Eukaryota > Metazoa > Arthropoda > Arachnida > Ixodida > Ixodidae > Rhipicephalus > Rhipicephalus sanguineus. The sequence continues at coordinate 138,270,395 of NC_051177.1, read as the reverse complement.
CGACGTGAAAATTTATGTTCTTTCGGTAGCAGTCACTCGCCTCGTTTTGTGCTCGAGGATGTGAGTAGATTTCATTGTTGTTTCTTTCAATCTTCAATAACATTTTTTCTATTCGATATTCGACATTTTGGGTCACTATTCGGCACTATTCGATTCGAATTCAATTCGAGATAAAACTTCACTATTCGTACACCCCTACTATTCAGTTAATCTTGTGACTCAGGAATCCCATGACTTTGAAGCCGCCATTTTTCCGAGCTGACGGTCTTATCGCTTGCATACTGGAAATCCGAGTAAGTAAACACAAGTAAACATAAGCAAACATAAGTAAACATAAGATAGGCAGGCAGATATCACTGAAAGGAAAAATAGACAAAAAGGAATACAAGAAAAAAATCCCCGTGCTTAAGAAAAACATCTTCTGGGGTCACGGTAAGTGACATCGTTTTGAGACGCAGGTTCATCCGATACCTTGATATTTATGAGAGGTTAAGACGGCGGGAGAGGTCTTGTGCAAGAGCCGGCTCAGGTGGCTACGTGTAACTCGATTCCGGCTGGGCGACTCACATGGCGTGCATTAACGGAGGCGTTCTTTGCTGTTGCTAACGCAGAAGAATGGTGTCGTTATTTCGTTATGTAACAGCGAGAAAAGGACGAGAAAAACTTTTTAAGGCTCACATAAGACAGGACAGGTGTCGTTAGACGAGCGCGACGGAGTGAAAACGCGAACATGTTGCCGTCGGCGGGACAGCGTCGGGGCCCGCCTGTATGTACGATGCAGCCTCCACAGAGTCAGGCACTTCAGAGTTCTATGGCATTCGTAGGGAAACAGAAATGATGCAGAAACTCTATAGGGAACACAACTTTGGAAATTTGAGTGAGTTAAACCGATGTGCTGGACAAAAAAGTGGTTATCTTGCGGCGAAGCGACGTCGCAAGCCTAGAAGCCTAATGAGGAAATGATAGGCGCGATGTAGGGGTATTAGAATATTGAAAAAAAAAAAAAACAACGACTGACTATTGAATTAAATAGATTTTTTTTTTAAATCCAACGTTTGAATCGAATAGGCAAGCTTTGTAAGCACTAATACATTTCAGATAGCTTGCGAATATTTAAGAATGCTAATTGGACTCCAATAAACAAAAAATTTCTTGCAACATCGGTATATGCATAATGCATTATATTACGTAGTGCTGCAGGTGCAGTCGCTCTGGGAGCCACAATTCACCCGCCATACAAAGATCAGTTACCCTGTCTGAATGACTTTGTGCAGTCGAAGCGCTCGTACTTGATGTTTTAATGCTTAATGCTAGTGCGGGAATTTCGTTTATATTCATTGCAATAACAGATCTCTGATATTTTAAAAGCATTCGATTCGCTTCTGACACTGTCATGTAGCACGTGACGCGGTGAAATTCTTTTGCGATGAAGCACACGAGCAATCAAAATGTTGATAAAATGAACCGAAACTTGTGAGATATTACTTTTGCTTATTTGGCTCCTGAGATATTCGCAATGCCCACAGACTGTCGCGCCACCGAGCGGAATTCAGGAGCGTCCTCTCGAGGAGGGTTAGTAGACGACAAAATGGCGGCACTATGCAGTCGCTCCCTTGTTCGGCTCAGTGTTAACGCGTTGGCAAGAAAGGAACACTACGACTTTGCATGTTCCCTGCATCAGTGAACAAACCGGGCCGATCCGTGACACGAGAAATATGATTCGTTCTTGCGAGAGGCGAAGTTTTCGTGAAAATACGTGGCAACTCGCGCTTTCAATGCTAGCCCACAGTGTACACATACTATCAGCTTCGCGAGGCTTTCTGTATCCACGTAGGTAAGTTAAATGTTATCGTCTGACATATTCAGTTGAAGCTCACCCTGTTTTACTTGCATATATAATTGGTCAGTGTTTCTTGTAGTGCATGAGTCCCACGGGCTCGCGATGTGCTATGTATAACTGAGCGATCTCAAGTTGGCGAAAATAGGGCCTCTATCCTTTGTCAGCAAAGCGCTGTTACGAATCGTGCGAGCGACGTTTCAATCATTCGAGGACGCGTCTGCTCGACGCCTTTCGTGGAGCGAACGCTTTCCATCCACGCTGTCCTTCGCCAGTGTGTTGGGTTACAGTAGTTGGGTTTCATAGCCACCGCTGCGCCGCTTGTTTTTGTACGTTTGTTGATAGGTGGCAGCACACTGCAAGCGATTTGCTTGTTGACCGGTCTGAGAGCAAAACGTTCTCCGCGCCCAGACGTCTCTCTAATTGTAAACGTGGTGACGCGGAGTGGTCGAAGTCGTTCGGCGGAGGAAATTCTTCAGATTGCTTTCAGCAGTGATGTTGAAAGAAACCATCTTGACGACGAGGATTTTTCACTGGACGTAGAAGACTGTGAAAGCACCGAGAGTGATAGCGACGATGAACCACCCGCTGCTAACTCACGACGAGGGAGTTGCACTTCACGTCCCCTCGAGCGTTAATGTTCTTTCACGCTCTTAAGTCACTTTGATTGTATTTAATATATAATATCCTTGAGCGAGATCAAAATAAAAGCATAGTTCCTCTTGTGCATTGCATGTATCACAATTATTGTGGATATTATGGAGCGCCGCATGCCGCCAACACGCTCGGCTCGACTAAAGCCCCTCCATGCGTTTTCCACAGACGCGATGGAGGGGCTTAGGCTCGACCAGTGAAGCGAAATGGTTAGAGCGATGGAACGTGCAATCATGGCCACAATCCACGCCTCTCGGCGAACTTCTTCGACGTTGCGAAAAGCATACGTGTGCATTCTTTTTGATATTCATGTTTCGATCGTGCTGATCGAACCTGCAACATGCGAGTGAAGTACACGGCTAGAGTCTCAGCATGGCTGTGACACAAGCGCTACTGAATGGCATGTTAAATGCTTGTGTTCCATTGAAGACGTAACTCCGCGTTTCCGACTGCGCAAGTAATGACGAAGGGGTATTATCGCAGAACACTTTGATGTTTGCAAGCCATCATCACGCGCAGCAGCGATGGCGCTACTCGCTGGCGGCCTACTACTGCGGCAAATCCGTCAGGCAGGCTCGGTACGTACTACCTCAGAGTGCCGTTCAGCTCATACGTCAATTCTAGTTCATACAGGTTTATGTAGCACGCACAGGATTTCGCAAAGCATCGTTATGCACGGTAACGGAGCTGAAATATAACCTTTCACTTCGCAGCAAATAATTAGGTGTCGAGTACTTAGCACTTTCCATGGTTTGGGAAAGTATTTTAGTCCCATATCCATTTCAGCGCAGCTCATGACTTCATCCGGTGAAAGTGGCATGGTCCGTACGCCCGCACGTCCTATCTGTTCCTATGCTAACAAACGGGTTGACCCTCCTCCTGGCGCCATCTTGAAAAGCACGGCGCGCCACCTATAGTTCGTGGGCATTGCGAATACATTACGAGGCTAATGAAAGAGAAAGGAAAGCGCAGACAGCTGGGCTAGTTGATTTTGGTCATAGTTATTCAACATGATACTGAAGAACAAGGACACGGACAGGTGGAAACACAGTTTCCTAAAATTATCTAGAGGGGAGTATGGCGCTGCGATCGTTCAGCCACCATGGGAATGATGGGTAGTACACGGATTTGCCTAGTCTTCGTACTTGCAGGCTTCGAAGACACTGGTGGCTTTGTTTATTGCTGTGCTTTGGTTTCCTTTCGGAAGAAAGAATGGATCGTTGTGAACTTCGTGACCAGATATGAATTGGTGAGCCTAAAAAAGTTAAGTGGTGAAGTGGAACTGCTGAACGTTTGCTGAACTTCGTCGTGCGACAAAGCGGATGCAGGCGACGCCGAGCCAAACGGAGCCGAAAGTACGAAGTTTAGACAAATCCGTGTTCTACCCATCATTCCCATGCTGGCTGAAGCGCCATGCGTTGCAGCTCCCATAGACACTACCACCTGAGTTCCCTCTAGTAAGTATTGTAGGAAACTCTATGGTTGGAAAGACACCAACAACGCCACTTGGTGTCTCTCTACTCGTCCGTGTCGCTGTCGTCGTTTTCTGCTGGCGTTGTTGGTGTGCTGCCATTAGTGCGTGTCGTTGTTCGTGAGTATCATGTTACATGGCGATAGCAGATAGTAATTAGCGTTAGGTCAAAACTAACAGCTATGTTGCCCAAAGTATGCATTTACGAATCGGGAAGGGGACCCAGATCCCTATGGACCATGACACATCGAATTCCGCCGCGCCACATCGTTGTTTTCGAGCCAAAGCCACGGGCCAACGATCTCATTTCCGTTTTGCTCACGCGAGGGGAAATTGCGCTGCAGAGGATGGGCGACAGTGACAGAGGACGAAGGATGCGCGACCGCTGAGAATCTTTAAACTCTTCGCAAGACTCGCCCGCAGACCTACTGGCCGCATAATGCAACATCGTGATCTTCGACCAGGCACATCTATTCCGAGGTGTTGTTATCAAAAAAGTGTTTCTCTTCAAAGTTGAACTAAAGCTGGCGTCATGAAACAGAGCACATTTTACAATAGAGTGCGAGTTAATAAAAGAAGTGACACTTTGTGTTCCACATTTTTTTTTTCTTTTTCGCACAAATCGACCTCTGTCTTTGGATGATGTTAGATGTTCGGATAAAGTTTGGGCGGAACGCAGCGTACTTGATATTCTGGTAATGTACTACGTAGCTGAGCCGCAGCGTTAGTATGTGTGAAACCCCGTTCAGCATAGGCGAGCGCAGGGGGGGGGGGGGGGCATGGAGGGCGGCCGCCGCCACTGATCATGTGAAGGGGGCGCCAATTCTGTCTCGTACTTCAAGTCAGAAGAGCCTTTCACGCCATATTGTAATGCGCGGGGTTATTCATAATCATGCTTTTCGAGGATAATGGCGAACAAGGAACCACGACGATGCATTCAAAGAACTGCTTGCTTCGCACCTTTAAAACCGGAAAGCCGGAGACCGATGGCAGGCCGTTGTGAGAGGTACGTCATCGCTTCACTCATGCACAAAGTAAACATGTGATAAATCTAGCTGTTTCCTTCGAATAAAGCGTTGTCTAAATTATTATTTCTGGCAGTCGCTTCGGCTTGTTTTGACTACATTGCACCCTTCGTTCTGGTTAAAGCGCTATGTCCTGCACAAAAGACAACATTAAAACAGCCAGCAACGGATGGCCTTAGTGTTGTGTGTGGTGTGACTAATTGGCGGGCGAAAGCGGAAGAAATCTTGTAAAATGCAACGACTGCAAATTGATCCTGTTGGCGGTCGTTGTTTTATAATTTGCTGCACAAGAAATTGAGGGGCAACAGAGAAGCACGCCTATTTGTGGCTATATACGGGGCTATAAAGTTTTTCAGTCTCGATATTTTGTAAACTATGATATGCAGATGAATTGCGTCTTTTATCTTTCTATCGTTTTCGGAGAATGATCTCTTTTGAACGAAGCTTCGGTCACTGTTATTCTTCTACTTCGAATATGCGTTTACGCGTACCTAGCGAATTGCTAGTGTTTCTTTACTGACTATTTCTTTTCCTTGGGGGAGGGAGGGGGGGCTAGGGTGGGGTTTGCAAGAGTTCTAGAATACATGCATCACGACCACTAGCAGCGGCTTCGATAACGTCTGAAGCCCAAATCCATACGTATTCAAATTTTCTTCCACCTTTTGTAAACAGAACGCTGATCCTAAAGGACTGCCTGGTTAAAAGATAAAAATAGAAGGATAAAAGCTAGGGTCACGGTATGGTGAAATCAAGCGCCGGAGCTGTGTGTTACTCTTTTCTAACATGACAGCTTTCTCTCACAAGCCTTTCCAATACAGTCTAAAAACTGGGGCTTCTTTTGAACCATTTATTTGATCTAAGCAATAGCAAAAAAAAAAAAGAAAAAGAAAAGAAACGCACAGGTACCTGTACCAGGAAGCTTATTCATCGGAATGGGAAAAGGTAATGCATTTGAAAAGGGTGAGAAACACAGGTGTGTAGCTTTCGGTATTTTTATTTTTACGCGGTTCTGAAAACTTGCATAAAGGGCATAAAAAAAAATTGGGGGACCCTTAAGCTTCGCCTTTAAGAGTTGAACGCGATAGCGAAATCCGGCCCCTAGTGCGCACTTCAACCACTAAGTGCATACTTATTAATGTGTATTGTTACACACACACACGCACACACGCGCGCGAATTTTACAGGCTTTCGATCTAAAGCAAGAGTCGCATGGCCTCCAAGATATACGCCGCGCGCCGGCCCTCTCGGATGCCATGAAAAGTCGAGACATATTTCTCACAATGCCTCACAGATGGCAGCACATTATCTAGCGTTTGCTGCGTTTGCTTGATATGTTTTCCTCTAGGTGGACATAGTTGTCTATTTTTAGAGCTGTTTGAAAGTTCGTGTGTGTATTTAGCGGCGATGGCTGCACTATCGCGGCGTTTTTCGACGTAGTTTGATGGCCTCGCGAATGCGCCTACCGTATGGGCTCGTTTTCGTCGTGACACCTGCCGAACAAAATGCGTCGAGACTCCTTTCACTACATGACATTTATGTAGTGTTTTTGTCCGAAGCAGCTGCAAGCAACATCGTGGCTTTGTGGTAAGACACCTGCTTGCCACGCGAACGGCCCGGGTTCGATCCTCATTGGGACCGAAGATTTTATCGTTTATTTTATTTGCTACTTTCTCGATTTTTCGCTCACGGATGATTTTTCGCTCACAACCAACGGTGCCGACGCCGACAGCGGAATTTCTGCGACACGAGCTCTCTAACGCTACCGCGTTAAAATAATTAAGTCCATGTCTTAGCCTTCTTCCATTGTCGGATTGACAACAAGTGACCGGCTTGTAGACAAGATAGTATTTGTTCCATTAAATTTATGTAACTATCGTCAATATTCCACGCATACCCCACGTCGTGCTACTTAAATGCCAGCAATTAATGACACTTACGTCATCAGCGCTTCTCTTGCCACTTAGCGAACGCGAATGACACCGCATCATCGCTCAAACGGCTCCATTTTGCTTATTTTCTAATTCCAACCAAGGAAACGAACAGTCAAGGAAAAACACGAATAGATGCTCTGTGCCGTTTTTTTAAAAATGGAGAAGCAGCCGTCCCTACCCAACATTCATGAGAAATGGATGGAGCCTTGTTTCGACATGTTCTTTGAGTCAGAAGCCCTGAAACAGCGCAGTAGTTTACAACAGCCCTCGAGACTCTCAAGCACGAAACGCACGCCTTTTTTTGCACTTTTTGCTGTTTTTTAAAAAGCTTACGGGGGCAATGCGATGCTGTTTTCCAGCAGCCTTAATTAACAACCGCCTCCCCGTGGCCGGAAATTTATATCTTTGCAGACTCGGACATTGGAAAGGAACAATGGGAGTATTGACAATGCTCCGCACGGAAGAAGAGTGAATGCGCTAATTACAGGATTTAAGTGTCACCGTGGCTTCGCGAAAATTTCTTGCGCGCGACAAAGCAACTTCAAGGTCGCAACTTAAACTTATGTCGAGAAGTAACTTACGCACAAAAAAACAAATCGAAAAAAATTAGGCAGATCCCACGTACCGTGGGAATCGATGTTATGCGAAGCATGAGCGGGATGGTGACTGTGGTTAATTGTTCACATTGAGCGAAACGTTACGGAATGACGCTAGAGAAATGTGGAAGTGGCATACGCACACTCATATGTTCAAGAGTCGCATATGTATTTTATAACCAGTTGTTTACGTGCAGTTACGTAACGATGCCAACAGCAACACGGTGTTACCAAAACCAGACGCGGTAAGATGATATGTAGTGCTTATATTCTTCAATAATGGATAGCTCGAATCCGAACAGGACAAAGAAGGAACACAGATGCAGAGGACAGGCGTTACTCGCAACAAGCTTCCTTCAGGAAGGTTTCCCTACATATATACACAGCCGTGTGGCGCGCGCAGGCGCACTTCAAGTACGTTACATTCACAGTTGCAGTTGCTAGGGTTGTTAACCTTATACTTGTCGGTTATGACGGAGAACGCGCGCACGTTTCACGAACCCGCGTGCAAGTGTGAAATGGGTTCTTGACAGTTCTTGAACAAGGTCATCATCACCATGATCAGTGAGCCCCAGTAGCTGGACCGGACTTGTCAATCGGATCCGTTCGTGATCGCGCCTACGAGAGGTCTAAGTGTAGTGAAGTGCGAGGTATAGTACAATTAGTGTAAATCCTATGATGTCTCCTGTATGATGTCGCCTGTCCTAGATGTGGCAGCGAGGCCTTTTGATGCTCTGTCCACATCCAAGCCGTCTTTCACGCAGTATAAGGACCAGGCGTTGTTGGGTCATGATAAATCAACGTTGAAGACACCGGTAATGATGAGAGGCCTGATTCTCTCGGCATATTTATTATAGGAAGCATTGATCCCGGTTTCTGCGTAATGCACGTGGTCCACGTTCCGGACCATGTGGACTAGTGGATAGTAGATGAGCGGCTTCCAGTGGTGTTCTGTCTTCAGCTTCCTCGCTTTCCTTGCGTCCGCCGCGGTGCTGTATCACCTATGGCACATACCCGCATAACATGAACTCTGGTATGAGGGTATGTGCCACACGTGACTGAGAGAAAGGGTTACATGACGTACGCGACATGTATGTTCCGTTATTCATGTCATGACCAGTCAGTCGTGTTCGTCATACACTGATCCCCGGCTATGCCATTTGTGGTATATTAGAAGTTATGGAGACGACCAGGAAAGCGCCCAGACGTAGGCGGCTAGATAGATAGATAGATAGATAGATAGATAGATAGATAGATAGATAGATAGATAGATAGATAGATAGATAGATAGATAGATAGATAGATAGATAGATAGATAGATAGATAGATAGATAGATAGATAGATAGATAGATAGATAGATAGATAGATAGATAGATAGATAGATAGATAGAAACGGCCAAAGTGCCTGAGGTTCGCTAAGAAATGCTTCGCATTTAAAACTTTCTTCGGTGTGCAGCATTTGTTTCCTTCGCACTAGAAGTCAATAGGATGAACAGTGAATGAATGGAAATTAGAATGAACGGTGCCGGAAGCCACTCTTTACTGTGACGCTCGAATGGTTCCGAGGCCCTAGTGTACCGTCGATACGTCTTGTTCGCCCTTCGTGGGGTTCATAAGCGCCGCAAGAACATATGTTACACTCATGCATACTTTCTCATGGGCGTCTGTTTCTGTGTGAGGCAAGCATACAAACGCACATGAGTGTGCGCGTGCTTGCATGTGACAAACACACGCGTGTATGCACTAACGCTCAAACAGAGGTACAAACACAGATACGTACGCACCCATACATACATACGCACGAGAAAGTAAAATGTTTTACACTTTCTCGCAGTTCTACCTTGGAGAGATTTGTCAACAAGGCGTCTAGACGTGGACTAAAAGAATGCAGGAAAACAAACACGGTGGTGTCTGTATGCGCTGTATGTGTACAAGGCCCCACACTAACTCGTCGATTAGATTTGTCATTTTGATAAAACTCGAAGGGTAACGGCCAGCGTTCTCTTCGGGGTGACGTTGCTGTTTACAGCAGCATATTTTGCCTGTATGGGTTCAAAAGTCTTCGGGTGTGAATGTTCGTGAACTCCGGGCGTATGCGAATGGTGTACTTCCTGTCAGCGAAAAAAAAAAAAAGATGTGAAGGGAGGGAATGTTTAAAACGATTGCGTGCTTCTTTCCATTCATATAACATTGAACCATTGCATAAGAAATCGTCGAGTGCCTTTCATTTGATTACTGAGGGAATGCTTCGTATCGAGCGCAATTGTTGTAGGAGATACCAAATGCCACGAGTCGTGGTTCTCAAGTACTGGCGATGCTTCTTCGATTTCACCAAATGTAATAGAAAAACCAGCTTTACAGGGGCAAATCGAGCGTGAAAAATTTTGTTTATGTGGTTCGCCTCGTCCTTTGACGCGTACCTTTAATATGTGATGACATATCACTATTACATGCGATGATATACCTTAGAAAAGTACTAGCCCCCCCCCCCCCCCATATCTGCCCTAGCGATGCCTGAACATTGGAGCCCTCGCCTGCTATTCTCACTCTCATGCTAAAATCACAGGCTTTCACTGCTGTTGTTGGCTCTGTTGCATTAGGTAATGACGGCTAATCTAGACTGATCTAGACTAATGTAGGCTAATCTTGGCTAATGTGCGCAAATGTTAACTCCTCCTAATTAATAGGTAATGTTGGCTTGAATATTACTATACAATTCAAAATGTTTAGTAACCTTAAGGTAACGCTGAATGACTCCATTGCTAGCCTTCGCTAACGTTCGGTGAGGGCTGTCTTATGTCGAATAGTATTCACTTATGTTGGCTTCAAGACGGTGAGCGCTCGCTAATATAAGCTAATATTGCCTATTCACTTTCATAACAGCAGCATTTTTATCATTGCATCTCAACCCAACGATTAATTTTTTTGTAGTCGCTTATCCATAAACAACAACCTCGCTATGCCATAGATTTTCTTGCACGCGTTTCTCAAGTAATGCAGTAAGTGCGTAATATTATGCTGTTATTTTTCACACGGCTAGAGCTGCATTTTTGTTTATAGAGTAGGTAGAAAGGTCGCCCGCTGCATGACCTCTCTACCTACTCTATAAGCGGGCAGGTGTTCGGTACAGCGGCCCGTTTACACGCTTCTCTGCAGAAACAGCTTCTCTACACAGTCGGCGCTTCTATGCACAGCCAGCAAACAAATGAGGCGATTAATACAGCCGACTGAAGGAGGGAAGGCCTGGCGGGTATGCGCTTTGTACGAAACGAGCACACTACGAAGCGCGTAGTAATCTCGCGGGGCAGAATTTTCAACAAAGCTTTAGTGTCCCAAAAGATAGAGAAAAGAAAGAGAGAGAATGGGAGAAGATAATTATGAAGCGCAACTTGCTTGCTTCGTGCGCTCTTGTAGGTGACCTCTTACGCTAGTAGAGCGAGGGCACAGGAACTATGCAACATAAGATGGCGCCCCTCTCTTCCGGCATCGTCCCTAGCTCCTCCTCCGAGGGACATTGAGTAAATGCACACACCACGCACACACAAGAGCATTTTATTCAGGTCAGAGGTGGCCGCATAGAATGGTCGCTGTCGGAAGCATAGCTGCGTTCTTTTTAAACCGTTTTCTGAAATGAAGCCGCTTCGAAAATACACGAGCGGTGGACAGAATTGCGCGGCCTTGATAGCGCACATTTTTATTAGCCGCAACGCTCTTCTCAGGTCATTACGGGTACAAGCCTTACAGATGGGGTTACAATAATATTTGATTACAAATGGTATCGCAAATGTGATAAATATGGCAACGCGTTACAAATGTGATAAGTTAAAGTCCTTTTAGGTACGTATACATGGTGTTTCAAGAAATGCGTCCTAAAATACTCAAAAGTAACGGAAATGCGATATTCAATCGTCAACTTTATAATTACACTTTCTATGGTACCAGGAATCTCACTTTCTATGGTACCTGTAATAATTATAGAAATTTCAATATGAGTTTTTTAATTAGAGGAGATAAGCGTCGGGGCCAAAGAGGAAAATTAAGTCTTTCTCGCGAAGAGCCCATTGCTCTTCTGAGATTTCATACAAGCGGCCGCTGTAAGAAATTTTCGCGGAGTGACGAAATTTGACCAAGTTCACCGGCGAAACCGAAAGTAGTGCCCAAAAATGTACGTAAAACGGGATATTTTTTAGACACACATACAATACCCTTACCAAAGCAGTAGAGAGAGCGACCAAAAGCTATTACTCTGAAAAATGGTTTTTGTGGAATGGTCGGGGTCTCTTTTAGTTCAGCGCTGCCTTTGACCTCGGCCGCCCGCTTGACCTAGTTGGTGAAAGATTGTTGTCACGCTAGACAGTAGCTAGCTAGCTGTTCTCCCAATTCCTCCACTGTGTGGCAAGCATTTTGTCGTGTTCCTATACAGCCGCAACACGGGCAGTCGGCAATGTAGAACCTTTCTTTTTTGCAAACATTCGAGGCCAATATTCGCAGGGTCTTTATTTTCTTGAGCATATTTTTTTTTCGGCTACTGCAGAAAAATCTTGCGAATATTAAGAAAACAAGCGATGCCATTCAGGGGAGAGGTTTGAACGGGTTGCGTTCCTGTGCTGTTTAGAACAGCCCTAAAGCCGCTTGTACGCGTGAGAGAAGGATATAGGAAGATAGAGGAAAAACAGGGAGGCTAACACAAGGATTTTGAGGATTTTAGTTTACTACGCTGTGCTTGGTAAGGAGAGGTGGGGGGGGGGGGGCGGTATGAGGGAATGGAATAAAATGTAAGCGATAGATTAAAATAGAGATAGAAATAAAGTGTAAAAGAGTTCGATAGAGTGTAGTTTCCAGGGGCCCTCAAGGGCAGCACCAGCCGTTCCTTGGTGTGAGAAACTGTTGGTTTTGCGTCCTTTAAAAAAAAGCAATATAAGCAGAACAAAAACGCTAGGGTAAATAAAGTGGCGGAAAATGGAACTTAACGAGCCTTGCTGAACCTTTACTAAGTATATTGTACTCTCTTCAGTGTGCCACCGGCAAAGCGCTTACTTACAGCATATATCCTAGAGTAATGAAGGGTGGCTTACGGCTATCCTTGAAAGGATGAAAAATAAGATAGCGCGCTCCACCGTTACTTGCCGAGCCGCGGAGAGACTCAGAGGTTAAGCAGCTTGTGAGGAAACTAAGAAACTTGTAACCACTGAGGGAACGGTAAATGGCACGTGTGACCTTTGGGAGCAGGGATATAGATTAGAGAGCGTAAGTGTGTAGCTGGTTTTTTCCGGTTGAGATTAGTGGCAGTGTATCTGGGCAGGTCGTCTCATGCGCCGAGCAAACAACCAAGACGTTATAAAGTAAAATCGCACCGAATACCAAGTTAAAGCGCACAAAAACTAAGGACGGCAACGAACTACAGGTCAGAACAAGGTTGTTAAGGTAAGCCAGTAGCAGACGATCAGTGAGAAAGAGCATACTCTTGCGACGTAGCCTTAATGATGTGCTTATGTTTACGACAACGGAAAACACGCCGTAAAAGCAATACAAATTCCTTGTATAAATTATATGTGAGTGGGAGGAAAATCGCAACGCAGTTTGGTTCCTGGGCATCTAGACTTGACTGGCGTAATGTGGCGTAGCGAGTATTTCGCTATTTTCACAATTTGTACGAGAAGGTTCTGAGTAGCACGGAACCAGTTTGTACTATGACAAAAAAAAAAGAGAGAGAAGGATCAAGAAAGACATAGCAAGGACAGGGAGGATAACCCAAGTATATATCCGGTTACCTACTCTGTGCTTAGGAAGAGGTAGGAGTGTACGAAGGAATAAGCTATAATGGTAAAAAATATAATAGTTTATGAAGGCACAAGTTATGATGTTCGTAACCAGACGGCGTTGCTTGAATTCCACTTCTGAGTGAGTGAGTGAGTGAGTGAGTAAGTGAGTGAGTGAGTGAGTGAGTGAGTGAGTGAGTGAGTGAGTGAGTGAGTGAGTGAGTGAGTGAGTGAGTGAGTGAGTGAGTGAGTGAGTGAGTGAGTGAGTGAGTGAGTGAGTGAGTGAGTGAGTGAGTGAGTGAGTGAGAACTTTACTGTGGTCCAAAAGTGGCAGAAGCTGAACGCGATTCCACATCTGAGTCATTCTACCTCTGTGTAGGATGCCGAGAGATTTCGAAAGTAATGCGCCTCGCAAGCAGCATCGTCGCAGCATTGCATAATGGTAGAACAAGAAGGCAAAAAAAAAAAAAAAAGGTTTACAGACATATAGTATATGCCACGAAAGGAGGTCCACACGTGGGCTTGGCGCAACTCAGGAATAATTTCAAACAACGCGGAGAATTGTAAACCGACAGTGCTAGTGTAAAACGACAAGATGAAGCCCGGACAAGTCCCTGAAATTCCGCTTTGCCGCTACACCTAAAGCTCATCTTGCAACGACTCTACTCCCACTGCCGCAAAAGAGAAAAAATAAAAAAGAAGTAGGCATTCAGGAAAACGCGTCCCACACACTGAATTAAATCTAAGTGAAACTATGCACGCTCGGGCGCAACACTTTTCCCCGTCGGCTAGGTTTGTAATGGCAGTGGTTTAAGGTAGCAAGTAAGGTTAACAGACATGCGTAAACAAAAAGAAAGAAAAGGAAAGACGATCTCACCAGATAACTTCCGTGTTGATTTTCTTTCGTGAATATTCCTTGACTCTGTATTCTTGGCTATGTGAAGTACTGTTGCGCTTAACGACTGTTTCCACGGTAAAACATCGTTTAGTTCCCATGAAGTTTTAATGAAGGCCTGTGCAGTGACGTAAGTTAAAATAGTTTGTTCCTCTAGCTGTGTTTGGGAAAGTGTCGAGAAAGGGGGGGGGGGGGGAGCCGGAGGATTTACTGCACTTTTCTGGGAGACGGAAGACAATAAAAAAAAAAAAGAATTTGTCTTTTTATCTGAGGTGGTCAGTTGTCGTGCAAGCGCTCCCAAGATTAATAACGTTGTTTTGTGAATAATGAAGCTCGACCCGTTAATGCCACTTACGTATAATGATTGGATAACAAAAGTTAAAAAAACTGGCCGCGTACCTGCGTGCTTCGCTGCAAATGTCGTCTAAAGACGATAGAAGAGGCGCTGCGTGAGATATGGACGCCATCTGGCAATACGTCGGGAAACATGAGTGCTGTGTTGCGGGCTGGTAGTCCCGGCGTAGCAGCAGGCGAAGATCGGCGGTGACCAACGCGACCGGTGGGGACGCCAATCAGCCCGAACAAGCAGTTTGGCGCGATGCGCTGAAGCAGAAGAAACGTCCGCACTCAACGAGTACTCTCCACACACTCTTTTATTTACACGTCGCCTGCGTAAAACAGGAATGCAAGAGCGGCGCCCCACAGCATTTGTACAGTGCAATACAGAACCGAAACCGAAACACAATAATGAGCTCGTGCAGAGGGCACAGAGGAAGGCAAGTTTCAGCGCAGTCGCATTTTCAGCGCACCTTAAGAAAGTAGGGTCATTGGAATTACGTATGTATGCATTTTCTATTAAAGGAACACACCACCTAATAATTACCTAGTGATGTTGCGCCTCAGATATGCGTGATATTTACTTTTTGATCGACAACGTTCACAAGTATGAACAGCCATACCAGTTCAAGATGGCTGGCCCTTGGGCAAGTGGTTCAACTTTGGCCGAGTGGCTGAATCGAGGGACGTGCCGACAAACAGAAAGACAGACAGACAGACAGAAAGACAGACCATAATTTCTCCGTTTAAGTATCCCAAGAAAGTCTTTAAAAGATGCATTCCACGTTATGCACTGAGGTGGTACTGAGGCACCAAAGACTCTTTTCGTCTGGCTGTTCTTTACAAAACCCCTGCACTGCATTTCGTGGCATTGCGACATCCGAGATGTTTTCAAACGTTCATTCCCTTCTTTAGTTTAAAGAAGGCATGTACTAAGTGCAATACATTTTGGATACAGAGCACGAGGTCGAGGGAATGAAGAAAAGGTAGGAAGGTCATCCAGACGCGTGTCTGGCTCGCTAATCCACTCTGGGGGAAAGGGGCTAAGGAATCAAAAGAAAGCACGTGGAAGGAGAAAGGTGCTATCGGGGTGTAACGTCTGTGCCTGTACATTAGACGTCTACAATAAATAAATCACTCAGTCCGGTCGAGGAAATGAACTCGCTGGCTCCCTTATGCACTCAGCTAAGATGACTCGAAGGCGAAAACCATCTTTTTCTTCTCACTCGATGTGTTGATCTTGCCCCGCCAGCCCCTGAAAGCTCTTTGCACCTAACGCGGTTTTGCACTGGCTCAGGATCGGAGGCACCTGGGGTGCTATGCAGGATGGCCCGAGTTTGGCGAAACTCGGAATCTTTCCGAGCTCTGGCGACACCCCCTTTTGAACTAGCTAACACTACGAGAAGGTGAAATCCATCCCTCAGCGCGCGCTCCGTTTCATTGGTTACGATGGAACGCGGCGTCACGTCAAGGGCGGTCGAGGAAGTAGGGTGGTGTCGTCCAACTAGAGGCACCTTCTTTCATACGTTTGTCGTTCCACTGAGTGCAAAAGTGCACCCATGCGAGAAAAGTGGCACAAAGTTCTACTAACTATATTTTTTATCTGTGCGCGGGCCGTTTCAATTCATTTTGTAAGTATCCTTTAGAATAATCAGCCCCGTGGCCTCTGAGATTAGCTCCGGCCGAGCGCCTTACAACACCGCGGCTGGAGCTAATCGCCGAGGCCACGTGTATAATCACCATGGTCGGCCTGTACATTCTAGCGCGTTGCTCGGCCGGCGCGTGCCCTCTTCGTCCTCTTCTTAATCGTCTGCTCGCTCCCCGAGCACGTGCACGCGGCTGATTAGCGTATTGGCTGGGCGGCAAACCTATAGCTAATTAAGTGAGAACTTGCTATAACGAAGCTGATCAAGCCAAGTCATGCTAAGGCCGAGCTAATTAAGCCGCGTCTTACTAAGACCATGCTAATGAAGCTGCGTAAAGATAACAAGCTAATTAAGACAATGATAATTAACACGGTGTTAATTGGGAGCGTGTAAATAAAAGCAACCTAATCAGAACCTTACTGAAATTGTGTTAACCAGAACCATGCTAACTACGCTTACGCTAATTAGCGCCATACTAATTAGGATATTGCTACTTAACCTGGGTCATTAATGTCGTGCTAATTAAAACGTTAACATTTAAGACATAACTATTCAATATCATGTTAGTTATGACCTACCTAATCAACAGCACCAATATTGAGACCGAACTGACACGGTCATTACTCCGACGCAGACCAAACATACAGAGTTGACGAGCGACGTAAAAAGCTGGAAGAAGCTAGGTGGTCACAAGCTCCTCCGATGGCTCCTGCCTTGTACAAGTAGTGCAAGCTGACGAAATTATTTTATATGCAAAGAAGCTGCTGAGTAGCGTCCACCGCATGAAACACTTGGCAGGCACACCGGCACTATGACCGTCACGAGGTGAACTGGGGCATTTTCAGAATCAACGAGTTTGTGCCCGAGTTCGCGCGTCAATCAGTTTGATTGACAGATGGCCGCGGCGAACATCGGGTACGCCCACCGCAGTGCTCACGACGATACGCCAGCCAGCGGCACGATTCATCTATGAGCTTAATCGCAGACTACGCACACACGCACGAAGAACTAAATGATATATCATCACGTGGCTACGACGTCTCGCACTCAATTTCACCGCGCTCACGACGTACCACTCACAGCCATGAAGCAATCACCCCTGATGGCATTTGCGGCGATAAATGTTAGTATTTACTCGTTTGTGGAGACATTGTTTCTATCGATTCGTTATTACAGAAAAAGCTTCAGACCTGTAATGTAATTATAGCAGTAACCTGTCCATTTATTTATCTGAAATATTCGAGAGAAGCGAAACGAGCTGCACCAGTGTGCTGCGTGTGTGCCCTTGTTGCCTTCGAGAGTGGAAATTTCCATGCTACAGGTGGAACGAAAGAACTTGCCCGAAAGAGGACAAACGCCCACGAACACGCCCGTGGGAGGAGCGATGATCAGCTGGCAAAAAGATAGCGCGGCAATCACGCTGACGTACTGAACTGTTGAAATGTTGACTGGGTGGCGGCGCTGACGCGTTCGCACGCGATGTTCATTTGAAAACCGTCGCAAATGCCGCACATGCGTTTTTGACGCCATGCTCGTTCTTGTAGCCGTTTTTATCAACGCTGCTATCGCGCGCTTCGCACTGTCTTCCTATCATGACCGCCGTAGTGCGAGCTGGGAGCAAACTCGTGCGCCCATAGAGTTTCTTACAATAATACCTAGAGTGGAATCTGGCGCCAGTGTCTACGCGGGCTCCTTGAGCGGCGCTTCAACCACCATGGAAATGATGGGAAGTACAGGCTTCGGATCTGCTTCGGATGGATTAGGTTCTTGAGATTCGCGACGCTTGTTTTCCGAGCGTAAAACAAAGCGATATGAAGTTATTTCCGATTAAAACTTGCTTCATTCTTTTGTACGTAAAACGTATTGCAAAAAGTGCCCGTAACCGTGAGATAGAACTGAAACGTGGACAAATTCAACCACCAGGGTATGCATTGCTCTGCAATTGTGTTCCAGATTTGGCATCACACCATAATGAATTATTTTCTTAACACCTGAAACAAACGCGCTTTTCTTTCCCTCGAAAGTACACATTATCTATTATGGCAATAACGGTACCGTACTGAGTGAGAAACACTTAACGTATCTGCTGCGATGCCAGATGCGTCTGTCCAAGTGGCCTGCCTCCGAAGCATCTCTCGTTTTGTTGTGAAGTCAAGTCAGAGGAGCGTGACGATGCGTATACTTACATTCGCCGTCATTTTGCAGTCGATTTGAAAGAGTTTTGACAAGTAGCGCTTATCACAAAACGTGAACTTTATGCAGTTTTCTGCACTGGCATGGGACGCTACATCTATGCGCAGCGGTGAGTGCACGACGCTTTGCTAAAACTGTCATATACAACCTGTAGAGCTGCAACATCGCAGCAAACTAAGAGATCTAGCGGTCGTCAGCCTCTTTGAACAACAAAGGCACTGCTTGAGTGCTTTGGAACGCACCCCACTACCCAGGCCTCGCAAAGAACGAAACTGAAACTGTGGAAAAAGATCCGTAGACAGCTCGCTAGTTAACGCAATCCAATCCGAAGCCTGTACTTCCCATCATTCCCATGGTGGTTGAACGATCGCAGTGCCAGTTTCCTCTCGAGGTTATTGTAAGAAACTCTATGCGTGTGCCCGAGAAGCTAGGGCCATTCTGCATAGCTCCCCTGGGCTGGTTCTGCAGGGCCTCCGTGATCGGTCCACCTTTTACTAAGCAAAGATGTAATGTGGTGAAGTCACCGTGAGGCGTCGCGTTATGTGACGTCACAGTGATGTCACGACGACGTCACAACTTTTGGCGATTTGTGGCGTTATGATGACGTCATATGGTGACGTCATCACGTGACAATGATCTTTTGCATCACTCGCGTTGACGCCGCCGACAGGGGAAGCCGGTCAATTGTCGCGTTTGATGAGGCATCTAAGGCTTTCCGTTAAAAAAAAAAAAATTGTCGTAACGCCCCGCTGTTTTGCTGGCCTTCCGCGTGGTACTAAATATGGGAGGCGGTTGTCACGTACAGATATAAAGCCACGCAATAGAGCGGTTGATATCTTCACATAGTATAATATAAAGTGACGGAAAGAAGGGTGGACTATCATTTGCAAAGCCAGCATGTTTTCTTGATCTTGGATAACAGGTAAGGTGAAAGAAATAGAGTAGGAAACCGAAATGCAATAAAGCTAGAAAGATACAGGAATGAAAGACAAGGCAGAAAGATGGAGGAGTTTATATTACACATTCTCAACCGCACATTTAATACAGCGCTGTCATCTTCACGTGTTGGATTGAAGTCATTGAAGCTCGTATATAAAATGGCAGTACGACGCTTCAAAGTGCACATATCTATTAGGTCGAAGCACAACGGGCGTTGCGTATGGATAGGCTATCGTGACTGGTAATAATAGTCAAGAGCGCCCGTATGTAAAGGCAGCCGCAGTCAATCACATGCATACGGAACAATGGAACATCGCCCGGGGCTCGTAGACGACATGCCTATAGACCAAATTATTTTTGCTTTCGCACCCATGTTTAGAGCAAGCATATATATTGACCACAGTCGTCATCTGTCGGCGAGGCCAGCGTTGGGGCTGCGGCATGGTTACGTCACAGCTGGTGGCGAGCGAACACTGGCGGCCATCATGTGATAAGAACAGGCTGGATGCTAGCGCAGTCGTCTGTTCCACGTGATCGGCAGCCCCCCAGCAGAGATGGCTGCGCCCTTCAAGGGATGAGAATTCCGGTCTATGCAAAGTGATCCCTCCGGGAATAGGTAAAGTCGCAGCTACTACTGTCTGAACCAGGAAGAAGTGATTTGACAGATTTTTAGGAAATACGAAAAGTGGAATGAATTTGGCGTAGTTGTAAGCTCAAGACTACCAGCGGCAGAAATAGGTACTTAATAGCGTTGCACTTTGTTTCGGTATCTGCGCCAAGCACGATGTGGCATGAATGAAAGCATCGTCAGCGGACGCTTAACTGAAGCTGCTGTGCTAAGAACTTTTTTTTTTGCAGGAATTAAACCACAGATGAAGCGGGATAGCCTGCAGAAAAAGCTGTCATAGCTGAGAGCTTGACGAAACAGCGGAATCCGTTTAATATAGCAAAGATGCCGCTCACGAAAAAAAAAAAAACTACCGCAAAAGTTCGTCGACCGTACGAAATCGAACATATATGCAGGACTCACAATACATAACAAGCAGGCAGCTATAGAATATATAACGCTCCATAAGCAAATAACATAATTACAATGCATTTAAAAAGAAAACATTCAGAACTTTATTTGGGAGTTGTATAAGCGATGCATAAGCGTTGAGATTGATTCTAGGAAACTCTGTGGTTGCGGAATTCCCTGGAACCTTGTTGTCGGGCAGCGTCAGTACAATGCCTTTCTTCTTCTTCTTTTCTTTCTTTTTATTTTGCTAGCGTTACTGAGAGTCTGGAAAGGCCAGATGGAAGGCGCATCCTGCGATCACCAAAACGCACGTGGCGCATTAATTTTTGCAAAGTTGTTGTTTACCTAATGTGTACAATGCTTCACACGGGCTTTACGTTTCTTGCTGCATAGTTATTTTATTCTACCACCAGAAAATATTTCAGTGAGAGCTTCATAGAAAAATTTGCTCCTTTTACTTTTTTTTAAAAATGGTTGGTACAACGCATTCATGATCAAATATTTTCGCCTCCTGCAAATGTGAATGTTTATTCCAGTGGGTAAGACACTCGGCTTATGAGCATGGGGCCATATTTTCTAAATGTACCACCACCAAGAAAATTTAATTCATTTTATGTGTTTATTTCTTTATAGCGATTCGCTTTAAGTGACGGAGGGATGACGAAACAGACCCACAGGTTTCTCGTTGAGTTGCCGTAGAAATATTTCCTGGTTTAATAACAGTAATAGTTACATCTAGCAGAACAGATAGCCTGTTTGAATAACACACAGCAGTAACCTAATTGCCATTAAACGGGTAATAACTCAAAATGTCAACCAACTTCTGAGCGTTTCGCCTCATCCGCACTGTTTTCTAAGCGCAGATTTTAACCCACGCATAAAGAGCGAGTACAACTTCTCACTATAGGCGCTTTACCGAGCTTTCCAGCCACAAATGTTCGACGGCCACAGATATAGTAAAAAACGTAGAGCCCTTCCGCTACTGTGTAGATGGAAGTCAGCGAAGCCAGCTGCTGCGACTGCCGATTCTGCGACAGCAGCTTCACGTTGTTTCCAGCCCCATTCGCGATTCTGTGAGCCATTTGCTCTGCTTCAGTTCCGCTATTTTTCATCTCAGCGAATGACACGTGTTCGTCCCATAGGGAGTCCAAAGGGCAACTGCTGAAAACAGCGCTAGCGCGATTTCTACGCCGCGAGTCAAAGGGGAACGACGATCGGTGGTAAGTGCCGCCGCCGAGTATCGCGACACGTGCGCAAGAGGCTTAGGCGGTGTCGAGGGAGCGAGGGAGCGAGGGGAACCTGTGATGACGGGGCGAGGGGACGCCGAAAACTGTTGTTCCACGCGGCGTTTTGTCCGCGGACGCGATGCGCCCGAACCTAGTCATTTACAGCGTCGCTGTAAAAGCTTCGTCAGGATTCTTGAAGCATTCCACGCCTGCTGTGTCGGGTGAATTTTTGTGTCGCAGCAGTGCACAGAGAAGACGTACACAGATTTGAACTGATTACTGCAAAGACACTTTAGACAACTGCGTTTGCGGGGCAAGCAGCAGTGTCACGAAGGGAGACAGCGCGCTTGTGATGTCATTAATCATGCGAACATTTAGGACTACGATGTTGATGCATGCTGGATAGTGAAGGACTTCTTAGTTTTGCACATTTCTTCGAAAGAAGCGTTATCTTACCTTGCGAGGGAGGACAAACGCATTACTAAAGCTAACTATTCCAGCTTCTAAATATGAACAAAATTGCTGTGCAAAGAACGAAAGAAAAAAGGAATAAGAAAAGAAAGTAGCTATGGCAGGAGGCAAAAGCAGTATAGTAGTAACGTAGGGAAGCAGTCACTGTATCTGTTCTGGACGTTGAAATATTTTTTTTATTTCATACCTGATATTTCACAAACATATACCACTTCATCGTATTAAATTAGCAAAACTAATCTAAGATGAATATTTGAGATGATTATATCCTACGATGATAACGAATGACGGATCGGTGTTGCCAGTCCATGTATACATATTTTTCGAACTGCTTGAGGTTAGAATCCACGCTTAAATGCATGTGCAGTTTGGCGATTTAAGTAGTTCCACAAACATCATGAATTACCTTGTGTGTGTGTGCACGCGTGCGTGTAACCATGTCGCGGCTTTGGGACGCTAAACGCCAACAATTATAATATTGTGCGTGGTGTGTGTGTGTCTGTGTGTGTGCCTGCGCGCGTGCGTGCGTGCATCCGATACCACCAGTAGCAAGCTATCACCCGATACCTGGAGTAGAAAGCCGAGCGACAGGTCAGGCTAACATCTCCAGGGTTATCATTAAAAATTGCTGCCTATCCATCAATTAATTTACGTTGTCCAAGGCACCCCTGTCAGCGTGTTTTTTTTCCAATGAACCTACCAAAGCAGCTGCAGCGGGATCCGTCTCGTGCTGGTTCGGATGTAAACTCAAGCTGAACTTGTTCATGGCTTACTGCGTTTCACATAATTACAGCTGTATGCAGGAAGTCATACTCGTTCACAAAAGAGGGCGCGTCGGACAAGCGTAGTCCGGCGCAACCGCTGTTGCGACTGTGTCTGTCTTCTTGCGCACAGTTTCAACAAGATCAAATACATTGTCCTTGGAATCTTCAGCGACAGCGACAAAACGTCACACGCTCAAGTGCTCACTAGCTACGCGAGCAGAAAACTCCGTTTGACTCCGGCGAGCTTCCTATCGAGCACGTCATCGGAAAATCGTTGCACGCTGACCTTGAAGAGAAAGAGAGTCTTGCAAGACTGTGTTTAAGCTTTTCATAGAAATACCAGTAGAGCCCAAAACAGACTTGAATTTAGACGATGTCGCTTTTTTCTTTTTTTTGGGAGACCCAGAAGCTTTGTTTATCGTTCCATCGCCGAGGTGATTCGAGTTGCGAGATCCACTTTCCTTTGTGCAGTTTCCTCTGTCAATAAACTTAGCAGTTTAGATTGCAGCTTCCGCCATTTCTTCAAGTGTTTTTAGACAGATGTTGTCTAAGTCGTTTGGTTCGCCTGCAGGAGTTGCGTACGCAGCGAAAGGCTTGGAAAGGACCGAAAGGGATGAGCAACCATTCAAACGACGCGCACCGCGCTTCGAGAAGTCATTTTTGCGTACAGGCAATTGCGTTTTATTGTCTTCAAGGAACCCTTGCTGTTCAGGATGCTTGAAAAAGCATACAAGAGATATACGTAGTTCGACGTGTAAGGCGGATCGCACGAGCGCTCACAAAGGGTTTAAGTATTGCAGAAGATCGGATGGCATTTTATGCGTATGCACGCGAACGTGGGCGCGTTCACTTGTTTTTGGTCGTGTATTTGCTTGGTTGTGTGCGTGTTTGTTTCTTTGTTTGTTTGTTTTTGTGCGTGTGTGGGTTTGCCGGGTACGAAGGACGTACTTGCACGTAAAGGTACATGGCTATAAGGTACACTACTTACAGATTGAAACGGGGCAATTTAGGACTAAGTGACGCCTATATTTTTGTTTCCGCGTCTTCAGATCAGGTCATATCGGCGTAATTTCGACTGGAACGCGTAGATATGAGCCGACATTGTATTTTGAGACCAGATCCGTCACGACATGACGTGGTTATCTCGAGAAATTGCGCATACCAGTTGTTATACTAAAAAAGTCACAGTTTGAACGCAAGGGCGAAGCACTGAATGCGATAGCAACAAATTGTAGTGTTATACGAAGTGAGGCTGGCAGCTAACTGTTTTCTATCCGATCTCGCGTAACTACAGAACATTGGTGTAAGAGAATACGGCCGCTCCAGGGAGAGATGCTCTTTCCGCATAGTCACTTCGCGTTGAGAGCGCAGCACGTAGAGGGTATACGAGCCGCCCGCTGTGATGGCTGTCATGATAGTGCGCGCACCAGCGATCCCGACCGCACCCTCAGATTCAAAGTTCAAAGTTGCGCTGCTCGCGCGACACCCCCCCCCCCTCCCCCCTCCGAGCGAATGCATCTTCCGAGCGACGGAGGGTGCATACGTCTTTTCTTTTCATGCTTCTTCAAGAAGGGCGTGGCATTTCCTGTCTGCTTTGACGGCAGGCCTCCCGAGCGGGGTGATGTTATCGCATGCACCCTCGGAGCGGCGGAAATAAGCCGGCTCGTTTGATCACTCCTTCGGCCGCGTTTGTCGCCCCCGCTCAAGCGCTTTTACCCGCGGTAGAACATACGATGCGCGGGGGGATCTTATCAAATTGGACTTCATACGGGAGGGACATGACGGCGATGGCGATGGCGACGGCAAAAACCCGTCGAGACTGTCCATATAATTGCTATCGCAATAAAATGTGACGCCGCGTTTGAATCCGTGAGTACTGTACAGTTGCCTGTTTGAACGCATTAAAAAAGGACAAAATATCAAGCTTGGCTTCTTGATCGTCCAATTAAGGCCCTTTAAGATGTAGGTGTCTTTCTGCAGGATACCACACAAAATGTGTTAGTTAAAAATTAGATCAAGCGTCAAAAGAGCAATTTTTTTACATTGAGCTTCTACGTTTGCCTGCGGTAACAAAAAACAAACAAACAAATGTGCGCAGCTTGCCCCAGTGGCGCAAGGCTGGAACAAACGGCGGAGCTAGTGTTCGACCTAACTTCTTCTAAGTTTTTGCTGCTAATGCCATAGTTTCGCTAGAGATGATAAGTTTTTGCTAGTAATACTAAGCATGGCTAGGCTTGGCTATTTTTCTCCGGTTTCGGTCGGTTCGCCACACAACGCACTTGTTACGTGGCTTCGGTGGGAACATGTGACATGACTGGCTGTTACTTGGTTTTGTCGGCAACGAGTCACGCTACGTCAGGTTGTAATTTTAATCACGTGACTAGCTGTTACGCGATGTTACGTGATTTTAACCATGTGACTAGTTGTTACGTGACTTATGTTATTATGTTACGTAATATCAGTCACGTGATGAGATGGTACGTGATCTTCAGTCACGTGACTGATTACGTCATATCACGCGATTTTAGTCACGTGACTGGTGTTACGTGACCGACGATAATCACGTGACTGGCGTTACTTGACATTACCGGACTTTAGTCCCGTGACTAGTGGTTACGTGATGTCACGTGATTTTTAGTCACTTAAGGTACTCGCCCGTCATAGTTATTGAATTCAACGGCCGGAGAAATAGGCGCACGTGTTGTGGGAGCGAAGCAGAAGATGAAGAAGAGGATGAAGAGAGCGCGAGCCGGTTCATGACGGCGATGGTTGCTGTTCGCACTACCCGGCGCCACGAAAAGCTTAAACGGCTCCGCTCTTAAAAAAAGAAACGGAAAAATAATTTTGTTTTAAGTGTATTACTTGATCTGCTTGACAGCGATGCAACTTTATTAAAGTTGCCAAAGCATGCACTGCAAATGCGGTGTGTCTGGCTCCGTACATCTAGCACCACAAGCCAACCTGCGTGTAATTTAGCAGCCATAGTAGCTGTTGCGCTGAACCCGAATACCCTTAAAAACGGTGATACCTTTTGGAGTGAATATCACTAGCTTCAACGTTGCCTCCTGGCAAAGCACATGTCTTGGTGTGGTTTACAAACTGTTTTGTGCTATGGTGTTTTCCTATCTCTAGAGCGGAAAGCGTTGGCACAGGCCGCAACACAAGCGCGCTGCATGTTTCCCGCCTCCGTGTAGGGCACTGAGCGGTAAAACATGAATATGTGAAGCACATAACCTTTGACCTTTGCTGTTTGCCGGTTAACGGTTCATCAAGCTGAAGCGTTAATGATAAGAAAATTAGGCTATCGTAGCTGAATTTCAGTGGAAATTGAGTAAAAGGCGATGGCCGGCGTATTGCGCTGCCCAGCACCTAATATATTATTGTGGTACAGAGTGCTCTAAAGAGTGAGGATACTAGTTTAACATGCTGTTATTCAACACGAGCTGTACAAAAACTTATTTAATAATAAAAAAGAGACAACCGAAAAGCTTTCGTACTTGAACAGTTTGAACGAAACGCGCCAGACACTACACTTCGCTGAGCCTATGGCGATGAAAGCATAAAATTACAGAGCTTCTTAATGTCTTCCTTGCTGCATCACTTATTGCTTTGTTAATCTTAGCGAAGCAAGAGCAAGTGAACCGTGCTTGAGGATTTTTTGAATGGTCTCAGTTGCTTCGCCTGGCACTTACTGACATAATGCCGGAACTCAATGTGGCAATTGGAGAGAAGATCACACGTTTCCGTAGAAAGTGTCTAGCTTCGTCTTGTCAACAAATAAAGAAAAATAACGCTCACACTGACGTTGAAAGAATATTACTTGGAGTCCGCAATTTAATGAAAGAGAAAAAAAGTCAGAAAATTTTCGAACGGTCGCGTCAGGGGGAAACACATTAAAAAAAATAAAACATTGTCGGTGGCGAACAGAAACTAAAAAGCAGGATTTAAAAGAGACTTACTTGACGCTGTTGTATGTCTAAAAAATGTTCTCCTTTGTCATTCCGTAGCTTACATGCGCTTATACGTTTCTTCGCAGTTCTCTTGTGAAGAGGCTTCTTCTTGCCACGTCTGCCCTCCGTGATTTCACGAGGAGCGTACAATTGTCACTTTTTAAGACAAAAAGATATTTGAGAAAAATTGAATTAGACTGCGATGTTTTACGTGCAAAAACCACGATATTGTCGGAGGGCGCGCCGTAGTTGGGGATCTGTTCAAAAACCTGAGGTTCTTTAATGCGCACCTAAGTTAACCCGCCACAGTGGTCTAGTGGTTATGGTGTTTGACTGCTGACCCGAAGGTCGCGGGATCGAATCCCAAAAATAGGCCGGCAAAAGAACGTTTTAGGCCTCCAATATCGTAAATATACGCACAATAAGCTTTCACATAAATGCAAATAATTTCAAACGGAGACGTGCGCGACCTCTATATACGACAGGAAAACAACACTATTGTTGCTTAGGATGGCACAAAGTCGCCAACAGTTGAACATAGCCGGGCAATTGTGCTTCGTGCGGCAGAGTTCACATAACACGTTGTCTTCTGCAGGGCGAATCAAGTGTCCACTGTCGAATCAACACACTCCTGAGTGTCTTTTCCGCATGACTAAAAAGGGCAGAGCGGAAACAGACAGCCAGATCTCTATAGGACCAGAAGCGCGGGATTCCATTAATGGCTGGGTCGAATCACATAGAGCCAATTTCTTCCTTCGCAGTGAACCACTGGCGTAGCCAGGCGGAGGGGGTGGGGGGTGGTCGGAGGGGTTCAACCCCCCCACCTCCCTCGAAACGTTTCAGTTTTGCGTTTGCTTATATAGATGCACACATACAAACGCATGCAAGAACATGCATAAGGTATGGTCGACCCCCCCCCCCCCCCTCGAAAAAACTTCTGGCTACGTTACTGCAGGGAAGACCTTAAAAAGTAAATTGCAAGCAAAACAAAAGCTGCGAGCTCATCACGTTTTTCTTTCGTCTTTTGCTCTTCAATCTTCTTTCCGCTGACGGCTCTCCGCGGTTTCGCAATCGCTAACAGCTGCGCCATGTCAGCGCGGCGGCGAATGCTCACCGGCGTGTTACGCTTCACAGCTGCTAGCGGTTGTTTTCCCGGAGATGGTTGAACTAGAGGCCTAGGTTGAACCCCATAGTTCCCAACAGTCAATGTTACGCGTTAACATGAATAACGCTCTCAAACAGCACCCGGGAACGAAACGTGATGCCAAATAGCGTCTATGTGAGCCCCAATTTTGAAAATAGGCAATTATAGGCATTTTAAGCATGTAGGCACTAACGCCAAAAATAGGCGTTTATAGGCATTATAAGAACACTATAAAAGCCCTTCTTAACCTCTAATTTACGCTCATATATCAAAATGGCGCGGTAGGAGCGCAAGGAAAAAACAGGCATTTGCCTAAAATCCGGTCTCTAGTAATCAACCCAGAGGAACGGCAGACATTGACCTTCGGCAGTGGCGTTAATCCGGATTTCTAGCTTTCCCAAAGAAGGACATAAAAGGCTAATCCCCCCGCCTTTAATCTGCAACCCACCTTCTGCCGTCCCTAATTAACGCACTCCTACTTGAGATAAATAAAGGGTACGTTACGTGCAATGTGCGAAGCAAGCGCTTTTCTATTCCTTTCTTTGGAGTACGATTTTTTTTTTAATGGTGGCGAGAGTCGCATTTCTTGATACGTTAAGCGCAGGCGTCGGCATCCTTGTACTGATTGGCGATTTCATGGACATATGAACATTTCTAGACTCCAGCGCTCGCGAGGGGAAAATCACTCAGCCGTAACTAACGGCCCCTTCTATATATTACGCGCAGCGCACGGCTGTCGTCGTTGATGTGTTCCAAACGATCAAGTTCCATTAATGATTCAGGCAAATGTCGCCGAGGCTAGCCGGTCAAATGAGGAAACCGAGTGAGGGGAAGATTGCGTGAACGAAAGGGAGTAGGCTTAAGGGGATAAGTAAAAAGCAAGGCAACGTGAGTTGTCGTTTCGCAAGGCATGCAAGCGTGTCGAAACGTAGCCCCGCTGCGGGAATAGATTTCACGGGTCTCCGTGATTCTGGTGAGTTGAAAAGCTATAGCTTGCCCACGAAAGTTGCTCAGGCACATGGTGGCATCCAGCCACGTCCATTTTCAGCCTTTGTTTATTTTGCTAATATACGTAATTCAGGCAACGTAGTTTTTTTCACAATTTTTGTTTCGTCGCACGGGCCACAACACTGGCGCAATAAGCCCGAAAGGTTTCTCAGACAGCGCATTCTTCAAGAAAGAGAGCCCCGCCACGGTGGTCTAGTGGTTATGGCGCTCGACTGCTGACCCGAAGGTGGAGGGATCGAATCCCAGCCGCGGCTGCTGCAATTTCGATGGAGGCGAAAGTGTTTGAGGCCCGTGTACTTAGATTTAGGTGCACGTTAAAGAACCCCGGGTGGTCAAAATTTTCAGAGCACTCCACTACGGCGTCTCTCATAATCATATCTTGGTTTTGGGACGTTAAACCCCAGATATTATTATTATTCAAGAAAGAGAAACGCGTTTCGGTTCGCTAAACTCCTTTATGATTCAAATGCGACAGCATTTTCGACGTTACACTTTCATCGCAGAGTCTGCCGAGTGCGACTATCTACAGGCGATCGATCACCTTTCGTGATCAAATACGTCTAGTCGCCCAATCATGGGTTGTGAAAGTTACCCAACATTTGTGCTATACCGATTGTAATCGAATGATATCAATACGAGAACCACGCCAGAGAAATGTACTTAACCGGGACATGTTATTACGCTCCGGGGATGTCAGCGAAGACTACGTCATCATTACCAGGTTGGCGCGCTAAGCGACGTACCAAAGCCTTTGTGATAGCAAGTTGCAATACGATGGAACTGCTGACGCATAAAGATAATTTAGGAAAAAAATGTCCTGGAACAACTCACGAAACATAAGGCAGAATTTGTTTTAATCCATCTAAAGAAAGCAGCGCTAATTTACGCATGGACAAGGCAAGAACACAGGAGGACGGCGCTGTCTTCGTGTGCCCGTTCTCGTCTGTTCTTCACTTGTCCATGTGTAAATTAGCACTGTTTTCTTTATATGGATTCTTGCCAATGTGGTAGCTTCCAAACACTTCTATGTAATAATATTATCTGGAGTTAACCAGGATACGACTACGAGAGGCGCCGTAGTGGAGGGCTCCGGAAATGTCGACCGTCTGGCGTGTCTTCAACCTGCACTGACATCGCGCAGTAACCGGCCTCTAGAATTTCGCCTTTATCGAAATGCGACCGCCGCGGCCGGGATCGAAACCGCGACTTTCAGGGCAGCAGCCGAGTGCCATAACCACGGTACCACGGTGAATTCGTCAGTTCCTCGTTGGTTGGTTTATAAGAAAACCCTGACAAATATATTATAAACGGAATCTAAACAAAGCATGGTCCTTCCTTTCACTGAATCTTAACGCGGTTTATTGAACGCTTATGTAGGGCACAACACCGAGCAGCCGTCCTTCTACGACGGCAGGAAATGTTCAGCAATCGACCGCTCTGTAACAGCAGCCAACTAACAAGTATCACTTTATTGAAATAACTTTACTTGTTGTAGAACTGGATGGGGATGGCAGGGTAAGTAATAATGCCCAGTGGTGGGCACTTCGATCCCTCTCTAATTTACGAGAACGCCTTCGCCTGCGTTGTGCTTTCAGACTCCTCCATGCACTCTGGCGTGATGCGCAGTTAGCGGTTGTCCCAGGAACCACTGCTGCATCGAACGGCAAGACCTCGTCGATATTATGACGAGATGTTTGGCGATTCTTCCGACTTGTTTTAACGCAACGCATTATCGTGATCGATACCTCCCCGACTCCCCCTTCTCCCATTTATTCGCTCGTAGGACGGGGTAATGCGCTCATCGACCGTCAAAATAGTGCTGGTGAAGGAACTCTGTCCCGTACTCTTTGACGATGAATCACGCCGTGAAACCTGTTTATGTAATGTCATTTGATAGTTATATCTAAAACGAGGTTGGTCTATTGAAGGGAAAGCATTCGTCTTGTCGGATGAACACACTGGGAGTGCCAGAACTCAGCAATTTTTCCAGTAGGTCCCACTTTTGTGGAAAGGGTTGCGGTGACGAACCTCACAAAACAACATTACAGCGAAGCTGTATGTAGCTTCGCGAAACCGAAATTAGTATCTCCTACGTACGCAAAAACACCTAGCGCGTATGTGCCATGGAAATTGGGCAATCGTCACACACTCACCGCTGGTCCACTAAAAATGAAGTCGTCCGCGAACAAAAAAAAACATATCTGCCACAGACATTAGACAAATCTCACTACTCACCAGTCTTAAACTAAAAATGAAGATGGAAAAGCCCCAGTTTCGCCTGAAGGGCGAAGCAATGAATGCGAGAGCAAGAAATTGGAATGCCAAAGGAAGAACGGCAAGCAGCTAGAAGCAGCTAGAGCTCTGTCACAGTAGTTACTTCAACTAACCCCTACTATGACTCTTCTAGCTAGCAGATCGCTCCATCCGCAAGCGCGGGCACTGCAGCGAGCAAAGTGACCTTCCTTTGGCCTATAGCTTCAACGCAAACTTTGCGGTGAAAGCACAAGACTTAGAAACTCCCCCTTATGAGATAATCGTGCGAGCACGGTCGACCACGCCGTGTATGTCAATGTACAAGTCGAAGACGCACATCCCAACTCCGGCGAAACACTAGACAGTTTTATAATTGGGGACCCAAGAAATTTGCGAGCCGCCAGGACGCATGCGCAGAACGCAAGCCACTCTCGGTCTCTTGCGCTCGCGTTGTCCCAAGGTTCTGCAACGCCTTCCTTTGGGCGGCAAACAAAACCGCACAGCGCGCGACCACAAGAGAAGAAAATGAAGAAGAAGCTTGGCAATGGCACGTGAAGCCACGGCTCACGTTCCCTGCGGGCGTCGATTCTGGTCACTAAGATAAATCTTCATTTGGCTCTAGTTGGTTCCTATTCCTGAGGCTAAAATTACAGCTCAAACGCACTACTTTGTCCTCCTTACTTCTTCTTTACTTATTTGTCCCTGCACCCATTTCAATATGATTTCATGTCTTCCCGGATCTAATGCACTATCATCCTTCTAACACGTTTCGATTTCGAGCTATTGTTGTGTGCGCATGTGCGGTAAGTTTGCCTTGGGTTTATGTATGCATTGGCGTATAAAAGAATAAAGCAGTTGTTAGTCAGCGCTTGTGTCGTACGTTTTTTCTCTTCGCGGGTATCTTGTGCGTTCGCGCTGTAATTTTAGCCTCAGGATTGTGGTCGCGTTGTAACATTTATACTGTGATTCTGATTCAACCGTCTCGTTTTTTCCCTCCTGTGGCATGAGTCTAGAAGAGCCAAAGCGTTTCCACTGGCTCGCACCACCACGAGCCACGGGACGTTCTTCTTTTTCCCTGGCTGACTGGCCACGAGTGGCGTGGTGCTACAACCCCAATATGGAAAATTAGCGTGGGTCGCCAGCGATACGCGCAAACGCAGTGCGGGCAACGATGCAGCATTGTCCGCGTCTCGCATAATTTTAATTTTGTTACGTGTAGCGTCCCGTGCGTTTCACCCAACGCCGCGTGCGGTTGTATTCTGCCGTGAGTATCGTGGAGAACGAACATGCTACACGCTACCTTCTCCCATCGTCTCTTGATGAAGTGCCCTTTGACATGTTTTTCCTTATGGGACTGCACAGTCTGGAAAACGCGCATGTAAGACCGTAATGCACAACTAACCACTGCTTCAAGTATGCATTTCGTGCGTATGGCTCTCCATCTAAAGGAGGTTTACGAAGAACTTGACATCAGACCAGATTGACACCCCATCTTGATGAGGTGTTGAGCTTTGAAGATCTTTTCCCGTTTCTCTGGACTTGCACAGTATATATGCATGTAAGCCTTTGAATGCTTGCGCAGTGCTTGTGCGATTATTGTCGCTAAGTCACTAAGTCACTACGTCACTACGTCATTACGTTTGTGATAATTTCAAATACTCATCACAAGACCGTGACAAAAATTACACCATTTCCCGCTAAAGGAGACCACGAGGCGATGCGAAGCCGGGGCACTTGCACGATCGCGTTCCGTTGGCGTTCGTTGGGGGGTGTGTCCAGATAAGATCGAACACGAGGTCCCGGTCACCATTCCCGATATTGATGAAATTTACTGTAGGCCTAGGCATTACACCCAGAACAATGGTTTCGCAGTTAGTTTTGCGGAAAAAAAGGTTGTTCGCCTAAAAAAAATATACAAATTTTGGCCGCAAAAAACGCTTTTCCGCCAATTTCGCAATTTCTGAATTTTGAGCGCACCTAGGGAAAAAAGGGTGCACTTCTTCGTCACAATATTTATTCGCCTTAAAGAACAAGTGAAATACAATCTTATGAGTCTTTTATTTCCCTTGCTTGTCGAAGTACTTTTGAAGAAAAAAATCACAAACTTGGCAAATTGCACAAAATACCTGTATTTCAGGAATTTATTGCTGCAAGCAAGTTAAAATGAGGATGATAAAAATCGATACATATTAACTTTGATACTTTCGCTTTCTTGTAAAATAATCTGCGTGGTTTTATCGCTTTGCGTTTTACTCGATAAGTGGGCTGAAATGTAAGTGACTTACCAAAAACGCCGAACTTTGAAAATAATTTTCTCAAAAAGGCCATTTGTAACTTTTTTTAAAATCGCTCTGATTGAAGTCAAGGACGTCGTCTACCATTCTGCAGAAAAAAAACGTTGCATTATTTTGGTTGCCAACAAGTTATAGTGCATCAAATGTGACCATGCCAGCCTAGCGTTCGCGTCATTCGTTATGTGCTGAAACTCGGATATAAATTGCTAAAAATACTTGCACGGGACATAATCACAAATCAGAAGCTCCACACTACGCGCAGCCAGGTGTCATGGTTCAGCAAGCTTTGTTTTGCGATCAGCCGCTTGACAAACCCGCAGCAGCCGCCGCTCGATGCTGCGGGCACTCACATTACACGAGTGCCGCTTCGACTGTGGATGAGCTCCGCTTGTGCGCCAAACTACGCTCAGAGGACAAACGAGAGAAGGAATGCATCACTCTGAAAGTTAAAGGCTGTTAAGTGCCAACAAATATCATAATATGCAACGAAAACTCTGCCGGCAATTTCCCAGTGAGCGCCTTCAATACAGCACGCATGTATTTTTTCCCCCTCCTGTTATGCCCGAAGCCGCAAAATATCGTGATAAACGCTCGACTTGCGTTGAATATTCTATCTGCGGACGCACAACAATACAGTATTGTAAAATCGGTTCTTTAATGAAGCAAAGGACTTGGAGACACTTCTTTTACAGCCGGCTGACACAAGTGTTCTGGCACGAGATGAACAACTGCAATTTGAGTTGTTCGACCATCGGAAGCACGTATGACAGCTTTCTTTAGATGTCAATGGCTTTCTTTTGTGTGATATGTTGCTCATAGAATGAACGTAGTTATCTTTAGGCCATCAGAAGAGAGAAAGCAAAACATGAACGTATTACTGCAGGCGCTCACTGGGAATTTGCCGGCAGAGCTTTCGTTGCATATAATGACATTTGTTGGCACTTAACAGCCTTTAACTTTCAGAGTGATGCATTCCTTCTCTCGTTTGTCCTCTGAGCGTAGTTTGGCGCACACGCGGAGCTCATCCGCCGTCGAAGCGGCACTCAAGTAATGTGAGTGCCCGCAGCCTCGAGCGGCCGCTGCTGCGGGTTTGTCAAGCGGCTGATCGCAAAACAAAGCTTGCTGAACCATGACACCTGGCTGCGCATTTGTTGGTGTGGAGCTCCTGATTTGTGATTATGTCACGTACAAGTATTTTTAGCAATTTATATCCGAGTTTCACCACATAACGAACGACGCGGACGCTAGGCTGGCATGGTCACATTTGACGCACTATAACTTGTTAGCAACCAAAATAATGCAACGTTTTTTTTCTGCAGAATGGTAGACGACGTCCTTGACTTCAATCAGAGCGATTTAAAAAAAAAAAGATTTAAAATCGCCTTTTTGAGAAAATCGTTTTCGAAGTGCGGCGTTTTTGGTAAGTCACTTACATTTCAGCCCACTTACCGAGTAAAACGCAAAGCGATAAAACCACGCAAATTATTTTACAAGAAAGCGAAAGTATCAAAGTTAATATGTGTCGATTTTTATCATCCTCATTTTAACTTGCTTGCAGCAATAAATTCCTGAAATACAGGTATTTTGTGCAATTTGCCAAGTTTGTGATTTTTTTCTTCAAACGTACTTCGACAAGCAAGGGAAATAAAAGACTCATAAGATTGTATTTCACTTCTTCTTTAAGGGGAATAAATATTGTGACGAAGAAATGCATCGTTTTTTCCCTAGGTGCGCTCAAAATTCAGAAATCGCGAAATTGGCGGAAAAGCGTTTTTTGTGGCCAAAATTTGTATATTTTTTTTCAGGCGAACAAATTTTTTTTCCGCAATACTAATGGCGAAACCATTGTTCTGGGTGCAATGCCTAGGCCTACAGTAAATTTCATCAATATCGGGAATGGTGACCGGGACCACGTGTTCGATCTTATCTGGACACACCCTGGGCATGCTACTGACCTGGCGTCGTGGAACGCGAAGAGGAACGCTACGCGCGTCGTGTCTTCCCTCTAGCCCGGCCGTTAATTCTCACAGGGCGAGCGGGGAACGCGGTCGACAGGTGCGCGAGAGGGTGCAGCGTAGGAGAGGAGAGGGAGGGGGAGGGGACGCACATGCGCTGGCGCTTATCGCGGCGATGCGCAGGAAAGAATTTCGGCATGTCGAGCCCGTGTTTCAGAGGTGAAGGGGAGAGGAGGTGTGTGGAGATGGTTTGCGCATGCGCCGAAGGGTGGTCACGCCGCACACCACCACCACCTGTTTGAACTCCGCTATAATATGCCTCGCATTTAAAAAATGAGGCATGGCGTAATTGTCTAAGGCAACGAGCTGCAGAGCGAGGGGTCGCAGGTTCGGAACCACGGTCGAGCTATTCGGAATTTTTTTCTTCTGAATTACTTTTATTTGTGGCTTTTATTTATATATACATACATATACATATCCGGGCATGACAGCGACGGCGACGGCAAAAATCAGCCGCGAGTGTCCATATATTTGCGATCGCAATAAAGCATATGGGCTGCAAGTACCAGATAGGATTTCTGAACGTAACCAATAATTGAGAATTACTTTAGTGAACTGCCGGGATTAACCCAGTGAAAAACACAGGGACCGCAAGTTTAGGCTTCGTTCTCTGATTCATGCGCATGGAGTGCTTCGGTGCTGACTGATGTTTTTGTTACTATCTATCTGGGAATGACACCCAGGCTGCGCCCGCCACCTTAGTAGGGGCACGATAAACCGGCGGCGTTTGGCGAAGGAAAGGG